>NW_013666321.1:229694-247391 GCF_000517525.1 Limulus polyphemus | reverse complement strand
CTCATGATAGCATTTACGATTGTTACCAGACACTTTTACGAAAATGAGGACAAGAAATCTAAAATCTCTTGCAATATTTTGAAATAAGCATTTAGAATTGTTATACCTATATTAAGTATTCAAACAATTATTTTTTATTGTCCTAACAGCTGAAACCAAGGCCAGTGCAACATCTGTGAAATAATAATATCAAAATACGTTTACCGTCGTATGTAATATAATTTCTTATCAGATATTTGACTTTTTTTCCCTTTAAATATAGCCGTGTCAAAAAAAAGATACCTATAGGTAAACGCAGTACTAACGACACTTCGTTTTAACACTAGAAACAGCATTAACCTTATGAAAATTGGTTCTATTTTGTTAATTTAGTATTGGCCTATGAAACAACAACTATCATGAACGATTACACAATATGCAACTTGGCCAAAAATGTTTGCTGTGAAAGATAGGTATTTATGGCTTTTCGTGGCTCCCGTGTACATGATAATAAAAGCTTGAAAGCTGTTTTTATGCTATGAGTTTGTTTGCTTGTTTGTTTTAGTAATATGTTGTGTTGATTTTATAATGATTGATGATTCTGATAACTTTTTAAAAAGTATTAAATAGCTTACACTTATGATAACACACACTTCACGGTTCGTTGAAAGTTTAGAAATAATGCTCAAATTTTATTGTCAGCACAATCTCTTTAAAACTGCAGAAATTAATTTAATAACAATCAGCTTAATTATTAGACGATAATTAATATTTACCAGTTTTGAAAGATTTCTTGATGTTATTGAATCATTGGTAAAAAGTGCCTATGAAAATATAATATATACCTATTTTTTATACATTTTTAAGTTCACAATATGGTAACAAAGATTGACAATATTATGTCGTATCATAACAGTTAATATAATTTCAATTATTTTGAGCGAATTATCTTATAAAGTTCATTAATACATTTATTTTTTTATATTTTAAGATCCCCTTCAGTGAACTAATAATCAGATGCAGTTTGCTTTATAAACATTTCATATAAAAATATTGCTAAGTAACTGTAACGACCAATTGGAGACGGAGGAAGGAGCAAAAGGAACTAGACCATCAATAGACAAAGCTGTGCATTTCACTCTTAAAGACTAAAATGGCTTGGTGATTAGCGTGGCTAAAGTATGGATCCGAGGGTTCATGGATCATGATCCGTTGCCGCAAAAACTGCGTTCCCCACTTTTGGAGCCATGGTTGCGAGTGACGGTCATTTTTCAGTCAGACAGTAATAGCCCAAAGGGTATGGTGGATGCTGTTGAGTAGCTTCCTTGCCTCTACCACCTCAAAATAATGAACGGTTATAGCGGTTATGACAATATAGCCCTTGTTTAGCTTTGTGCTAAAAGTTGAAAAAAGAAATTGCTCTTAAATTTGTATAAATATATACTTTAATATAAGATTCCCAGGTGATCAGGTATTTGTATGCGACACAGAAGAAGGCTTACAACATCTGGTTAAAAGTTTGAAAGCAACAGTTACTAAATCCGTGATGAATGTCAACATAACAAAGATAAAAGTTACAAAGTTCTCAAGACAGCGAAGAAATATGAAGATTGTAATCGATGGTCAGCAACTGGAAGAAGTTGAAAGATTCAGATACTTTGGCAGCATACTAACATCAGATGGAAAACGCTCAGAAGAAATTATAGCTAGAACAGCAAAGGCCAAAAAAGCCTTAATAAAAGGAAAGAAGTACTAACAAATCGACTATCAAAGAAAGTGAGAAAAAGACTTGTAAACACACTAGTGTGGAGTGGAGCCCTTTATGCTGCTGCAAACGTGGACATTAAGGACTGACAATGTAAAGCGCTTGGAGAGGTTGAGATGTAGATGTGGAGAACAATGAAAAGGGTCAGTTGAACAGAAAAAAAACAAAAAAACAATGAAGAGGTGCTCGCAATGGTTGAGGTGAGGAGAAACTTAGTAGAAGTCATCAGAAAGAGACAGAAGATATGGCTGGGTAACGTATTTCGCGATGAAACTTTGCTGAAGCCTACTTTAGAAGAACACATGAAAGGAAAACCACCGAGAGTCAGAAGAAGAAAGATACTGATGGATGACATCAGGAGCAATGATAGTTATACACAACTCAAGGAAAGAGCGTTGTGAAGGAAGAGCTGAGCTGTAGGCCTATCCAAGGACAGAACATTGATTAAATACTTTAGTATATTCGAGAAGAAGTTCTTTAAAATAATATTTTATAACATATTTTAACGGCTAGACGGAAAATTACCTCTTCATAATTCTTTCAGGGGATAATAGAATGGAGTTATGTCTACCCCACACACTGTTAATATACAAAGTACGCCAATTTCTTCTTTTTATTACTAGAGGGCAGCATTGCGCCTCAAAATAATCCGTATGTGGGCTGGGATTGTCTCCAGACTAGGCGTGTTTATTCGAGGCCAAGGTAGGAGGAGTAGTAACATTTCTAGAAGAGTGAAAAAATAGCCTAAATTTCTTCTTTTGAGCCTGTATGTTGCTTAATTATTTATTTCTAAATATATTAAGTATCGCTAAAAACAAGGCGGGCCATAAGTAGAGGAGAATAATTCACTACTATGACACAGTTAAACATTCTAAAGAAGAGCAGCTTGGAACGCCGCTTTCCAGTACTACAGTAGATATATTATATGTGGCTCTCTCCTCTTTATCAGCTGAGCGCTGTGACGTTGGGTTTGAGTCAGCAAAGCGTTCGTCCAGTCACCTTACATGTGTTTGCGTGTGAAGATCGTGACAATGTCGAAACCCGGGTTTTAATCGTTAAGGTCTCACATAAAGAAGTGCTTATAGTATAAGAACAATATTACGCAGACATAAGGTTTTATATCGCATAACAGAAAGCTCCATTCCATTAAAATACTGTGATTATTGCAATCGAAAAAATGGCGCTCACTCAGCATACTGTCAACTGTAGTCTAGATGATATCGATTTAAATAGTCTGAAGGTAAGTCAGATGTATAATTCTGAGTAGATGTATACGGATTTAGAAAAAACAAGTTTTACCATAATTTAATAAAAATGGACCTTAAAAACTTAAGAAATGAACTAGATTGTGGAATATTTATTTCAATGTCAAAACTGTATGGTCATTTACTGAAGATAAAGGAATATTATGAAATAAACGTAATAGTTGATTGTGAATTGAATAGAATATTGAACTTGAAAGTTGAAATTAATCAAACACGAAAGAGTTTGTGATTTGTTAGACAAGAGTTTGAAGTATTCTGTTGAAGGTTTGTGGTCGTAGTGAATCCAACAAACTAGATCTTAAGTTGAAACTAATATATACATATATTGGTACAATGCATTAATTTTAAGAAAATGAACTAGAACTGTTTTAAAGTACTTTGTTTATTTTAGTCCAATTATTTTAAAAATGCATTAAATTATAAAAGTAAGTATAATTAAATATAATTTATTTTCACTGGGAACTATTCTTATTTAAAAAATTATATTTTAAATGTTAAAAGATTTTCAAGTGGTTGGGACAGACTACTTATGCAAAGACATTTTAAATTTTTAATTATGTTAGCAGTGGAGACTCAAATATTACAAAGTGTAAACAATTCAAACATTTATTCAATTTCTTATTTAGTTAAAAATATAAACTACCAAAAGTATTGTTAACAGTGAGGATAGGGAACTAATAAGATAATGTATCCTAATCTTTTGTTATCTTTCAAAATTTGTATTGCATACTGGAAGGATTTAGTTAGAAAAAACTACATTTACACTCCAGATAATTATAAGAGAACTTTTATTTTAACCAATGTTTTACCGCAAAAGGCCCTTTTTTTCTAACTTTATTATCAAAATATATTCTAACCTTTATAAGTAAGAAATTTATATTAAATTAACTATATTCATTACTAAGTTGATTTTTAGTTTTGATCTAAGTAGTTAGCTTGCTCTGATCAGAAATAAGTATTAATACTCTTATCATTGTGATGTAATTTGTTTGTTTTTAGTTTTTTGTTTCTTGTAGAGTGAATGATGATTTTTTGAAGAGTTCAGGATAAAATTTTTGTGATGATAAATTTTATCCATACTTGTTAAGAAGAAAAATTTGTTCATTAGAGAATTGATTTAATGGCCTAGATGAAAAACCCTTCATCTTAACAAGTACTGCTGTTTTAAGATGTTAATATATGATATTTATGAAATGGACATAAACTAGATCTTGAAACATTTGAATGATTTTTAGACAAATCTCCCACAATACACGAAGAGAGAAAAATACTGAGAATAAATAAAGGCTTTTCACATACCTTTTTTTTCTTCTATAATATGATTTACAATGTAGACCAGGGTTTAAGAAATACAAAACTTGTAATTACGTAAAATTTAGAATTGGTACACAGCATGAATACTTGAAGGTGAAAATTTTGAAAAAAGCTTGCTTGAGATTATAATTTACTTTGAAATAAAAATTTCAAATTGCATAAAAGAAATATTGTCCCAAGGTCACTTGGGCTATTTTCACCCATATTATAAAAACTACTGTCTTATGATTCTTTTCTGTGGTTGAAAGTAGCTAGAAAATAGATTTAGCAAAACAGTTATTTACTTTTAGATTCTATGGTTCCCCTTTGATAGAATGTACTTAAGAATTACCTGTGTAAGGACTTTATATAAGGTAATTTGAAAACTCTTATAACTATCATGCCACATTCAGACAATAGAACAAAAGTTTTTTTTAGCTTGGCATTTAGTCATCAGTTGTGAAAACAAGACTTTTCTTTTAGAGTGACAACAGATTATACCTTTTGAAAAACATTATCTATGATAATGAAACATCACTTGTGATGCATGACTTCTCATGTTTTAAACTGCCTTGCACGAATAATTAATCTCAATCTGAAATGTCTTAATTGGTATAGCAGTCTTTTTTTTTTACTTCAATATAGTATTGTTCACCATATCTTAGCAAAATGTTCAGTTTTCAAAAAGTATTCTACTAACTTTTAAGTAAGTAGAGCCTAATTGTAAAGGTTCGCTGCACATTGAGTAGGAACATATGTGTAATTTCATAAAGAAACAAACATCACATTGTATCAGGATCATTTAATTGTAGCCCAGATAAGAAATCTTTAATTCAAAATACAGTATTTGTGTGCTTCGAATATTATGAACTTTTATACAATATGATAATATAAGGTTTAAGTTATTAATTTATAAGTTTTTGAATGGCCTTGGCTGAGACTCGTCTATAAATTGTTTATTACCTATATCTTGGATCATTATATGTACCGACTTAATATTGAGTAATAGGTGGGTAAATAAATGCAGTTTTTTATATCTTGTGTTTGGAATACTAAGGAAAAATCAACATATGTTAGTATTTTGGAAAGTAATGTTCTAAACTATTAATGACTACTTTGTTCCTTCCATTAAGTAAAATTAATTGGTGTATACTTAAGCATATGTACAGACTCCTTTATCTTGTAGATGTTGTAGCAGCAACTGCTCAAGGTTTATTTTAGATTTATGTATTTTCTTCAATATGAATATTATGATCACAACTATTTTCAAATATAAGCTTGCTTAGTCCAGCAATAATCATATATAATTTTAATTCAATGTAGTTCTTGATAATAAAAGTTCCCTTAGCAGTAGTAATGTACATTTCAAGATAAATGTTGTTCTTGATAATTCAAGTGCTTTCAGTAATATATCAAGAGTTATGTACCTGCTACATGTAACTTATAATAGTCTAAAGTTTTCTCAGTAACAAGGAATAGCTATACATAATTCAGCATAGTTCTTGGTAATATAAGGTTTTTTAAGTAAGAATTACAGATAGAAAATTCAAGACACATGGCTTTATGTTAATATGAGGTTAAACAAATTACTTGAGTCTTTATTTTTTTTTATATTTTTGATTTGTATTACCTTTTTGTAGTTATTTTTTTCCCTAAAACCCATAAAAATTTTTAAAGAATTCCTTTTCCTACTCAGAATTAGTGTTCTTTCATTTTTGTTTCACATTTGTGTTCTTTGGTAAAATAGTTTTCATACTTGAACTGCATATTTTATTCATGAACCTTTATGTAATTATCTGTAGATATAAACAAAAATGTTACTTTTGCAAGGGTTTTAAAAAATTCTGCCAGGCATGAAATATTAAAAAATGTTTTTTGATAAGCATTGAATATGATAATTTAAAAAGTACTTTAAGAGAGTTAGTTCAATAAATATTTTTACTTGAGTTACAGTACTGCACAACTTACATGTAATTTCATTTTGTATGTTAATTATCATTTAGCCTACATGATAATTTTTTAGACAAAAGTGATATTTATATGAGCATTATATGTCAATGAATAAAAACATTCACAAGCAGCAGTTTATTTACTTTTTGAGTAAAATAAATAATATTTAATTATTTCAAAATCCAAATGATATAAATTACCAATTTTTATTTAAACTATGATGTCATACAATTTGTACGGAAAGTACTGCATAGTTTTATAAAGCCTTTCTAAGAGCATTTTTGTAGTGAAGCCTCATACACCAAATGTTTGTGCAATAATAAAAATTGACAGGTATAACTGATATTTAAATCCCATCACTGATATGATTCTTTTTTGGGGAGAACAACATATTACATTTCCAACAACCAAAAATTGACATTGTATGTAATACTTCTTCCATTGAATCTTAGTAGTATTTTAAAAATGATTTATATTTGAAAGTAAACGTTATCTAATCTATATAAAAGCCTGAGTGTGTGCCACATCACGCTTGTTTTTTGTTTTTTTCTCTCTCTCTCTATCTCAAAATAGGAGGAGTCATAAGAGCCAAAATGCATTTATCCAGATAGAATAGTTTGATTACTGTCAGCCCATTACGATTTTAGTGACAGGGTGTCGTGGAATCTTATAAGTGTAGTGAGTGTTGGTATAATAAGCCTAAAGTAAAGACGTAGTATAGGATCACCTAGCCTAGAGCCAAGTGTATAAAAGTTTTCATAAAAATTATATCGATTCAATTTTAAACTTAAATCGTTTTTGAATTAAGCTATTTTCTGTTATATCGCCAACGTTTTTAATTAAAAACAAATCTCTTTAATCAGTGGAGACTCTAAATTGATAATTGCACAAATATATTTTCAATTTTTGTTGTCTATACATCTCTTTTTATACTTTCAGTACCTAGACTAATAACAATATTAGGTTTACTTTTGTTGCTAATCGACATGACATAAAAGCCATTGTTGGAATATAGTGTTTTCTATATATATTAGAAATTGTTAATCTAACTGGTTTATACCAATAATTATTCTATGAATACGCCACGAATTCATTTCATGAATGGTCTTAAATTTGATTGGCTCACAAAGGAATTTACTAAAGGTGTGGCAATACAGCGATACCATTGTATCGATACATCGTCCGATACGATTTATGTATCTTCACGAAATCTGGCAAGCTTTCAGTAAACATTACAAGTCTTTTTGCACAGAAAAATCAGTATTTTTGCTAAAAATTAGTGATTCAATAAAGGAAGATGAGTATTGAGTACTACATGTTGTCTCATTTCTTTTATCCAAAAACACTACATGCAAAGTAACATAACAAATGAACAATTACAAAATAGATAAACAGGTATTAATTTTTATTTTACTTCTCTTGCCAGCTGCCATTTAGTTGATCAAACCTGAGAATTTGAAAAAGCACCGTAAAATGTGAAGTACTGAAATAAGATAATGTTAGTATTATACACAATAAACTACAGACAAGACTGTGAAACTTTGTAACAAATCGTTGGTAAAATTTCTGTTTCTAGATACGTATCGTATCGCAGCATCAATATCCAGATACGAATCGTATCGACTACTATCATGAGATATTCACCCCTGGAATTTACCGACGTTTGACTGACTCGACTGCATTTTTTGCCTCTGTGTTGGTCAAGCTTGATTTTGCAATATTTATTTATTTCAGTTGTTATGAAATGTGAGGTTAGGGTATATTATGGGGTGGGAGTGGTAGTACTGCTACGCCATTTTTGGCGTACTATACGCTAGTGGAATATAAAAAGGGAAGTTTATCATTCACTCTATACAGAAACATTATGATGTGCGTCAATAATCTCTGAATAGTCATCATCTTATACGTATTTATTGATTTATTTGCAGGATCCTGCTGGGATATTTGAACTCATTGAAGTAGTAGGGAATGGCACGTACGGTCAGGTGTACAAGGTGAGTGACCTCATCATCCTTGTCTGGTGTTGTTTCATGATGCTGACTCATTCATTTGGAACGTTTTTCGGGTAAATTAACATGTGTGAACTTCTTCGAGTCATAAAACACTCCCAAGATTTTAAGTTAAAACTTCCTGCCTACGTTAAATGTATAAGCATTCTAAGATCTAATATCGCAATATCAAATGACTCACTGCTTAAACAGAAAGAAGTGGTTTTAGAGCGAGGGATTTGTTTACCTTGGTGTTTCTCTCGTCTGTGAATTTTGTGCAGTTAAGCTGTGCTGCTTTGGAACATTTATTTGGCAGTTTATTTTTTCTTCCCAAATTAACATGGTTTTGAATAACATTTGATTCCTTTAATTAGTTATAATTTATAGTTTAATTTTTTTAAGACATAATATTGCCGGTTCCCAAAAAAATTGAAGACATTTCAAATTTCTTATATTCACGTTCCAGGAAACTTTTTTATTTTGTTGAAGATTTGTTTAACTACAATGCGATGATTTACGACGAATATAGTTGAGCTTAATTTTTGTACTGTGAATAACAGTTCTAGTATTTTTTTTACGAAGTGCTTATAGAAATGTTCTGTGTGACAAATTTTTGTTCAATTGTACATAATTGCATGATGAGAAAAAACTTCATTTTTATAACAAAGTTGAAAGCAAACAACAACATATTTTACAAATCAAGCTAAAGCAGACAAAACTGTAATATTATCTACTAGATATAATGTTAATGATTCTTTCACGAAATACCATGTTTGCAAAATTTGAATCAAAAAGCAATTTCTGTAAGTAATCAAACTAAAAGGTGCGCCCCCCAGTGGTACAGCGGCATGTCTACGGACTTACAACGCTAGAAACAGGGTTTCGATACCCGTGGTGGGCAGAGCACAGATAGTCCATTGTGTAGTTTTGTGCATAAAATTCAAACAAACTAAAAGGTGCAAAATGTTTTCGAAAATAACCCAAAGCTTTTAATATGATATACTTCATGTTAATATTAATAGTTGTTTTCTTGCGAAAGATGAAGTTTGTAAAATATGAAGTAGATGATTTTAACATAAAGTTTATGGAGGAATTTAACCAAAGTAATTGTTTCTGGAATTGAAAAATAACGGACTTTCTAATTTCAAATCAGTTGGTAATGTTGACATCAACCGTACAGCAAAATGTTTATTTTACAAAAACCTTTGCCCCCTAATGAAAGCAGTTTTACCTATCGAAAGGACTAGGGCTTTATGAATTTTCTTTCATGTATCATACAAACAATAAAATTGGGTCTTTGTTAGAGAATTCAGAGAACCGCTGCTTGTTCAGTTTGCACGTTTTCTTTAACAATTCACGTTTTTCACTATATTCGGGTTAGTCACAAACGTGAACACAACCGACACAGTTAATCAAACAAAACTACCCGATACATTTTTTTTTTTCTTTGGCAAGACTCAGTTTTACTTATAAGGCCATCAAGAATATAAGCAGGTACATCTCTTATGATGTTGTGCAGGATCATGCCATATTACTTGTAATATTTTATTATAAAAATATTCTTCACTATTCATTGTACGTATGTAATACAAGTTTGGCCGATAGGTGTATTTTTTAGACATTATATTAAATTGACATAACACTAGAAACGCTAACCTAATTGAGATCTTTGGCAAAATTTTAAGAAGAAAATGTTTTTCTGTAAAAAAATTATAATAGGTTAAGAGTCCATAGTAGTGTTTGTATAATCCATGAAAGATTATAAGGTTTACGAATTTTTGCATTAAGACTCAAACTTTGTTGTTGTGCAGTGTTAGCGCACAACTCAACGAGTTTTACTCTGTTGCTCTTTGAGTTTGAGACCTTAAATCCATAAGTAAGTTACTGGGACTATGAGAATAGGCATAGTTACGATTGTGGTTGTACTGGAATATAATATTAGGTTTTAATCAATACATTGAAAATTGGGACTTCAACTTTTTTATTGGGATTTAGGAACTTATAAATGTGACCTTATTAAAATTTGGTTAGATTGTGTATTTCTCCAATAAATTGTAAATTTTTTCTCGAATTTGTGGGTCCACGTGCCTATAGCATAGTTGAAAGCTTCATTCTTAAGAACACTTAGGAATAGTGCGGGTTGTGTGCTTCTAGGATCGTTCAAAATTTTAAATGTAGTGAACGTGCATTTCTAGAAATTATAAAACATAAAATGATGTAGAATCAAATGTACTATTTCTATAACTAATCGTGAAAGTACTTTAAGTTTAACCGTAAGATGGCTTAGATTAAGCACAAAGAAGTTAACAGAATGAACATTTGAAGTTGCAAAATGTATGGTAAATAACTACCATAAAAGTGTATGAATTTAGTAAAATAGGTTTAACTTGTTATTGCATTAACGAACATCGCCCTGATAAAATTACTTTAAATAATGAACTCTATTCTGTCGAAAAAACATGTAAAATATTAGTTTGTGTTTTTTCGGCTCACTGTTTGAGTTACGTACTCAAGCACAGCTATATGATTGTATAAAAGGACACCATATTTATTGCGGAACCAAAACGCTTCAATTAAGTTGAAAGTCAACTTTTGATTTCTAAAACTAAAATACCTTGAGTTATAAGATACTTTTAGCGATAACTAACATTGATGATGTCTGCATTCTCGAAAACAGAAGATGCTAGAAACTCCATATCATATAACTAAACTTAAAGAAATTTATTAATCGATAGTTGTATTGATATAGACACGTAAACTGCTAACGTTTCGGACAACACATCATGGAATGTAACCGGCTGAATTCACTTGCAGAGTTGCCGTCTCGCTTTGTTGAACTTGCTCCCTCTGGAATTGTGTACCGGTAAGATTACCTCAACGTGAACATTCAGACAAGCGTCATGCTTTAAATATGAAACGTTATTAATCACGATGCTAATGGTAGGATACTTTTGTTTTACCAAATTTAACAAAAGACAACGAGTATGGACATCTGACCATTGTAACGCCCTTTTACACGTACACAAATATATTTCTAATTGGATCTTGACCATATCATGCTTATTATCTATAGGTTTCCTGATATTTGAATATGAATATTTAACTTTTTACTTCACAAGCATCTTTATCAAGTACTTTCATAACCATTGTTCATGATACCTCGTAAACTATGAATAGTGACTGTATGTCAGCCAAAAGTGAAATACTGGTACACACACACACACACACACAACCACACACACACACACACACACATATATATATATATATATATATATATATGTATACACACACACACAAACTGTATATATATCCCACAAAAAAAATCTGTGTCTGTGTTTTGTCCGTTATCTAACTACTACCAGGTCGCTGGGTCAGTCTGAACCAAACTCTTTATGGGGTGATAGTTTGGAACAAGAGGGCATGTTATTGGGGGGCTTGCAACACCCTTCACCCACCATTATTGCTGTTATTGAGCATTTATTATTTTTGACATAAGTTAACTTTAACTACATTCGCAGATGGCGCCATGTCCTTACACACACACACAAACTGTATTAATTTCCTGTACTCAACACACACACAGTGTGAGGGAGGTCACACAAACGTATTGTATATCTCGGAGAGTGCGCTAGCACAGCACTCTCTACAGAGGGAAATGCAATGAAAAAATGGACCCCACTATTGCAATAATACATAAACTCAGCTGAAGTTTCTACTCCAACAACCACTATAAGGTTGATATGAAGAGCTGTTTCTGGAGTTATACCCATTTCTTACTTTGGCCCGTGACCTTTCAACTTCGACCCGTAAAACACTCCTGCGGTCATGACCGTCAATTAATTAATCACGTAGAACACTGTGAAAAGACCATTAAGAGCTGGGTGTTTAAAGCGAGTAACAGAAAGCACCCCTACCACCACTACATTTTTTTGCTACCTCTTCCTAAAAAGTTACCCTCACCATTGCACAGTGTTTTAAGTACGTACATATTGAGTTATTAGAGCCTCTGCAAAACTTTTGGTGAGGTAATAATGAATACTGTAATGTTATGTTATAAATAAAATGTCTGAAAGGTAGGCACCTTAGCTTGTATGGAATAAAACTGATTATTTTGTCTAATAATCACACTAAATCTTTATAAGCAAAGTTGAAAATTAGTAATTAAAATATGAATTTAAAGGAAAGATTAGGAAAAAGTATGTGGATTATAATAGAAATTCACAGATCTGTTAGCGAGATCTAACAACAAAAATTATTTCGTTTTACCATTACAATATATATATATATATATTGCTGTTTTCCTGCAATGTGAAAAATACAAAACATGAAAGTGACCAACTGACTTTTTAGAGGGGAATAGATTTTTATTTTGTTTGCAGTTTAGAATACAAGTGAAAGATTTGCTTACACGTTTACACCATGAATTACCTAAAAGGTTTTAAATTAGGCGATGGAACATTATACGTATTCACGAGTATACATAAGCCTTAAATTATAATATTAGAAAAGTCATTTTGTGATTGCAATACATTCTTTCGAATGCAGATTTGAATAAGTAACTTATTATTGAAGTTAGTTTAAGACAGCGCTTATAAAAGAAAAAACTGAAATGGATCAAAGGTAAACCGAATGGGACTGGATTGCATTGAAAATGAACCAAATTAGAATAATCAAGCTCGAAACGAATTAATCTAAAAAGTCTTGGATCCAAATAGACGTACCAAATCGGACAACTAAGCGGAAATATAGCGAAACCAATCAATAACACTGAAACGAATACAAAAACTAAAGAGTTAGGCAGCGAGTAT
The DNA here is from genome assembly GCF_000517525.1 of Limulus polyphemus. NCBI lineage: Eukaryota > Metazoa > Arthropoda > Merostomata > Xiphosura > Limulidae > Limulus > Limulus polyphemus. The sequence continues at coordinate 234,340 of NW_013666321.1, read as the reverse complement.
GTAAATCAACTTAATCGAATTGAAGTAAAAGCCATGTTAGATTGGACAGAAAAGGACCAAATACAACTGAAAAGGCCTGAAAAGTACACGAACCGAGTTAATTAAAAATGGACTGAAATCATTAAAATAAGAATTAAAAAAAACGGAAATAAAATCCAATGGTTTACTCGCAATTTTGTAGTGTAAGTTATTCCATTCATTTTAATTTGAAACAAGTACATGGGCTTTCGAAATCGGTGTACAATACGTGCTAAGTCCCAGTTTGTTTGTTTTTGATTCTTTTTTTTTTTACATATTATTGGTTTCCTTTACATTGGAGGAAAATATGTTTAAAAATTACTTGAGCGCTTAAGAAATGGCCTTGACATTATTAAGAGTGAACGGCCGGTTCTAAACTACCTTGAAGTTTCAGGTTTGGGACCAGTCCGGATTCATTGTAGAAAGAAACCTCGCTGGTATGATTAGTCATTGTTTATGTATTAATTTTCTCATAAAAAGGTGTTTAAACGATAGTCATACATATTTTATGTTTAAATATCGGTTAAGCAGACAAATATTCTCAAATGAAACTTAATCAGTATTATCAGTCAATTCCCTTCGTAAAACTTGGGCAGGAACTTAAAGAGCATAGATTGCTATTGTGTGAACGCCTTTCCTAAGCTGACGAAGCATGATTATAATTAATTCTATTTGTCATAAGTCCTTAGTTTTAAGTCTATTGTAGGTTTACCTCTACTTATTCAGTTCTTTAGAACTTTTTCAAGAAGAAGAAGAGTGTATAATAGCATTTCAACTACACTATAATCATGCTTCACCAACTGAGAAAAGGCGTGTACACCACAACAGTTGTTCTTGTAACATATGGTTTATATAAATAGTATTCCGACTACTACTATCTTTGTTGGGTCCCAGCTGGTTTGATGAGCTCTGTAATCAGCGAAACTCGTCATTGGCAATGGATATGGCGGACATAGTGTTGTTGAAATACTATTATATTCTGTTTTTCTTTGTGAAATAAGCCCTAAGGGACTGAAGAAGGGATGTAGTGTTAACAATATATATATATATATAATAGGCTTAATATGAATACCTTATTACAAATTAAGTATTGATCGACCTTCATTTCTAAATGGAATAGAAACTGTAAAATTCGAAAGTGTAAAGGAAAAGAGGAAACACAGGCGTTCATTGTACACGCATGCGACAATTTCGCGCAAGTTCACTCAGATTTATGTAGGAATTTCATGGACAGTTAAATTGTAATCGCGCATTCATGAAGACGGATGTTCTTGCCAATGAAATTAATATTATGGTTTTAAATAAATTAGTTGATAAACATTCATATTGTTATACAAAAAATCCGGGATTAGCACTAAACCTTATTATTTAAATTAATCGTTTTAATTTTGGAAATAAATTGTCAGGAACACCCCCCCCCCCCAATCTAAAAAAATATTAGAGAAATCTCACATTATAGTAGTAATTATACGCATTTACTGTGTGTGCTGTAAAACCAACGAAGAAACCAATAGCAGGTGATATATTATTGTGCTTTCACTTTAGAAAAGTCCAAGAGCTTTCAGGTTCGAACATCCATAAGAATTTCTTCCCCTCAAATTAAATTTCGAATGGTGTTGCTGGTTATTGCTGAGTTAAGTAAAAGAATATATATATATAATACTTGGTAGCTTGGGCTTTCAACACCACTAGCAACTTACATTGACATAATATGGCAGAACGCCAAGGTCGGTGCGTCGAATCACGTTTTGCTTCATCATTTTCGGAATCAATGCTTGCGAGACCAAGTTAGTCCACTACCTTTGTCAGCATTATCGGTTTTACTTGAGCAAAACTTAACTGGCGCCCTAGGCAGAAATTCAAATTAAAACTGGACCCCCACCCTCTCTCGAGAATTTGGCGCCCTAGACAACCTCCTATGTTGCCTATTATTAACTTTCGGTTTTGTTACTTAGATTTCGAACGAGATTAATTAAACTCTCTTTTTTTGGCATTAGTCTTTTTACCTTGATAAAGAATAAGTTTGAAAGGTATCCAGAGAGTGAGTTGTATACTCGTTTTTGTCTGCCTCTAATGTATATGCACGAGTAAACGGCTCATAAAAGTAGTTACAAATAACTATAATAAACTTGAAAATGGAACAGTCTTTTTGACTACACTTTTAGCTATTTCAGAAACCAGCAGAAAGCTGTGGTATTCTTAAATGAAATACATAACCTAAAAATGAAACTGAATATGGAATGCCAGTTGTAATTATAATTCAGTTGTAAGTTGTTAAAAATAACATATTTTACGATGCACAATAGTAGCTTCACTAAGTTAGTATGTAAGTCAGGAAAAGCTACTAATAGTGAAATTATGATTAATCTATGTCAGCTAAGTGTACAACGCTTCTATCACAGTTAACAAGATATAGGAGGTTAAAGTACGTAGGCTGTATCTTTGTGTCACATATTGCTATATGTCATATAATATTAATATGATGTTTTTGGTGTGTTTTTTTATGTGTGTAAATGTATGGGTATAGTGTTGATGAAACGAATTCCCTTTATTTTGCATACGATTCTAGTCGCTGTTACCAGTTAAAAGTTTGAACAAATTGATATTAACCTCCCAGGACAGTGATGTTAAATGTAGAGTTATTGCATATGTGAAGTAACTATATAGTTAATTACTTTGTTTAATTAGTTGTTCAATCTAACCTCTTCCTTAAGGCGAAAACTGTGTACGTGTTGTTAAAGCAGCTTTCCAGTTAATCCGTTTATGTTCTAGTTGTTGAAATCAAAAGATGAAGAGTAAGAAAATAACTCATTTCCATAATTCGGCCAACTTGTCTTTCAGCAAATACAATGATTACTTATAGCTAGTCATTTCAACCTACAAGTTGGAGTTATATATTAATTTCGAACTCGAGTTGTCATTTTTAACAGCATTTTGTAAGGCAGACTACAACAAAGCTTTGCGCACTAGTTGTGCTTCTTGGTGATTAATTAATTAATTAATCAAATTTATATACTTTTTACCGAATTATTAAGGTTTTCTCGATACTGTTAAACATTCATCTTCCAGAACTCATTCTAGAAAATCTCGTTATAAACAAGGCACATTACTTGGATTTAAATATAAGCATGTTATTAATCGTTCAAGTTCAAAATTTTTAATAAAACAGTTTTAGTTTTAGAACTGTAAAATTTTCATTTATTAATACCAATATTCCAAATTATTTGTGTTACAATGTTTATTCCTTACAACTTTTAAGACAAAAAATTCAACTTTACAAGATGTCTTGGACAGAGCTCATCGTATACTCATTTTCATTATTCACAACCGAGGTTTCTCCAATATTCTTTGAATACAAGATTTATTCAATTTTGTCGTAAATACGAGTAACACTTCTTGTTAACGCGTGTAGGAAAAATCATTCCATAGTAAACCATAATGTTTTCAAAACTATCACGACTACGCCTTAATTTCAGTTAATTATTTTTATTGCTTTCTATTTTATTTGTTTTTAAAGAAATAGTGAGCATGAATAGTCTTACCTTTCGGTATATAGTTATTGTAAGCTGTATACGAATCCGTCTACAGTACCTGACATCAGTAGTTTCGTTGCAGTATTAAAAACTTCAGTTGCATTCTATTTTTGATACTTTCTTGATTAAGTCTTCTTATTAATGTTGTGTTTTTGAATCTTATTATACAATATATATATATATTGTTACGACAGCGGAAGTCACGCGACGCCGGAAGCATGCGCGCTGGAGTTTCTAGAAGGATCATGACTGTTTCTGGTAACTCTAGTCTTTTCTAGTCGCCCTCTATTTTAGTATATAGCCCGACAAATAAAACGGAGATATAATTGCAGATAGACAGATAATTGAGTCAAGCGAGCGTTAGTGATCATAAGTAAGATGCGTGAATCGTTGTGAATTATAGCGTGTGTTTAAGTTAAAATGACTGTGGAAATTAAGTTTATTCCAAAGTTGTACTGAGAAAGAATAAACTAGTTTTATTTAAGAAAGGACTTGTATCGCTGAAGTTCCCCGGGAAGAATTTATACCGGAAATTAACAAACGAGCAGATACGTAACAATATATATATAACAAAATGATTAATATTAAACTTCTGATCAGAGCAAGCTATGTATTTAGAGCTAAATTAAAAATCATGGTCAGCGTGAAGAAACACCAGCTTATAAAAAGAGTCTAGCTATATAAAGTAGATCACGAGCCAAGTTAGCAGAAAAAGTCAAGGCAATCTTATAATTTACTGTTACTTTTATTATATATTGTGTGACTGATATCTCCACTTTATGGGGCTGAGCTCATATTTGTTATAAGTTGGCATTTTTGTTGTTTATATTAACAATGTTTTAGATATAGATATGTTTTCCACACATACACAGTACTGCCTGAACTGTGCGTTAAATTTCACTGGTTTTGGCTGTTGTCTTTCATACCCTAGATTAGCCAATGATAGAATACATTGCTTTGTTTTTAATTTTTGGCGAGCGAATGCTCCTTCTTAAAACATGAATAAATAGTTTTAATATAAGTGGTATAATCGTCCCTGGTTTATTTTGTTTGGAAATGTTGTGGATGTTTGTAGTGTAATGTAGATACGGTATT
>NW_013666321.1:216175-228757 GCF_000517525.1 Limulus polyphemus | reverse complement strand
AACTATTGTTATAAATAACACATTCAATTGAACTAAACTATGTATGCCTATTTAAATATATTTACGCATGGTTTGTATATATCGTATATATATATATATATATATTATTCATAACTTTGGTGTATAGGACGCAAGCAGATTTGACATCAAATTTTGGGGCAAAAAAGTGCGGTATATTTACCGAAATATACGGTATATTTTTCAGTCTAATGTATTGTAAATATCGCTTGTTTTTAGATTTATTTATTTAATTTAAAACTCAGCTAATGTTTCAACGAAATATATACTAGAGATACGGGAAAGTGCATACGCGTAGTAGAGAAAATTAGCAAGTAAGCGATTGTTTAACATTTTCTGTGAACTCAGTAAATAGCAATAGAAACGTTATGACAGCTTGTATTAATGGAAGATACTTGTGTTTATGAAAAAACTACTTACTTAACCGCAGCAATTCAAATGTATTATTTCAGGGTAAGGTATACATCAAACCTAACATTACCTCAAAAACAACTCACTCTAGTAAGACTTCAGTAGATGAACTTTCTAGTATTTTTGTTGTAATTGTCAAGTAATTACTTGTAGTTCAGACATTTACTGTCTGTACGGAGGAAATTATACTACTTATGTTCAGTTGATTAACCCACTTTATGTAACACTACAATTGTTTTTCGTTTCGGAAATCATAGACAGCAGTTTGATAAACAATACACACGAGGTACTGCTTTTAAACTGCATTACATTTGTCCTTTACAATTTTAGAGTAAGTAGTATTAATACTAAAATCATTCACATAATTGAAGTAACAGACAGCTGACTAATAAACTCGCTAACTCAATAACTAATCATACACTGTAACAAATTCTCAAACCAGTAATTTATATTCTAGCTTAATTCGTTTTTTATTTATCTCAAACTGTTCTAAAACTTTTAAGAAGTTTCAGATCATTAAGCCACGCGCTCATCATGTGGCATCAAAATCCCTCTAGCCTTCTAGCCAAAATAATAATATAATACAAACGTTATTAAAAAGATAGCCTACAAAAATACCATTTACCTTATGTAAAAATATGTTGAAAGGATACAGTTATTGAAACTTATTTGTATGTTATTTCAATTTTATATACATTTTTTAAACGTTGTGGCAATAACGTTACGGAATTCAGCTTATTTGAATAGTGTTTTTTTTTGTTTTTTTTTCTGATTAGGGTAAAGCTTTCGGTGTTACCCCTGACGAATGTGATGAAGGATTTTTAGAAGAAAGCACCACCATGTGTCGAGATGACCAACCTTGTGAAACAGTTACTCACTTTATTCTTCAGCCACTACGAAACACGAAAGTGTTCTTTAAACATAGCGTTCCACAACTGTGTTACCTAGATAAATGCGTGGAAAATGTTTTGAAAGGGCGCTACCTATTAAACAATTCAGTAAATTAGATATTGTCCATGCCATATTAAGTTAGATGCAGATTCTTCCGTTAAACTCTATTCCCACAAATAAACTTATTATGTATAATTATTATGACCATACTATTAACACCTGTAGTCAGGACTGGCCTAAGTATATTAGTAGCTTAAGAATTTTTAGAAATGATACCACTCCCTCATACAAACTGGAATGGTAGTGACAATACATTTGCAACATTATTCCAGAGTTTACAGGTCTTCAATTCTTTATTTCACACGTACACGCTTTTAATGTGGGCGCAGGTCATGAAGTGTATCAACTTATACAACAAGTTCACAGTTCATGGGCACACCTTTCGAATTTTCATTTTGGAAAGTAATACATTAGATCCGCGGGGAGTAAATTATGGGTGTGCGCACTCAAGGGGACGTGGAGAGTCGGTAGGGAGACGCGTAACTATGACTATTGGAGCATATAAATTATATCTCAAAGAACGAATTCAAGAATAACGAAGTTTTAAAACTACCGGAGAGATACTGATACTATTAAATAATTTAGTAATTATAATTAACATGGGAGAACGACATGTACAGTGCAGAAGAGGGTACAACAAAACGTAGGTTTAGGAAAAGGATAGTCATTAAATAAAAAAAAAGGAAAAATTGCGTATTACTGGATTAATTCACCGCATTTGATTCTTGAGGCGGCATAACTGTTGAATGGAATCCTGATGTGACTATCCAGTTTCACCTGACTAACTGTAGGTCGCATTTAAATTGCGATAGGCTAGTTTTGAAAAGGTCATTTTGACCACAGCAACGGAAACAGACATTTCTTTGTCAGCTATAGTTAGTGCTCGCAGCACCCACGTGAAAGTCCTTAAAATATATTAACAAAGATCTTAGGAAACCCTTTAAGGTTCTCTCTCTCCTTCCTATTCTGAGGACGTGAAGACCTAGAACTTGACATTATTGACAACCTACTTCTGATTCTCAACCTTCTCTACACACTGCATACACAAATCACATTAAACGTCAGACACTTACAAACTTCAATGTTACCTTCAGGATATCCAGAAAATCAGGCTAAACTAATGAAAACCAGAATTACCTTTATGGCCTTCTAATTCAGTTATTATTAGGCCTATAATACATCCAACACAAAAATAAATAACATTGGCTTGAACTTATCTACTTAGTACTTTCTGAACATAATAAATAATTTCAAAAATAGTATCGATCTTTCTTTCACACGGTCCATAAACGCACGGAAAACCTCTTTCTCGAATATTCCACAGATTACATCATTCCAATGATCTATAAGGAACGTGATTTATTTGAATAACCAGAGCAAACTCTCGATGAAGGACGACGTCAACTTCGTTTCACGCATTCATTAGCAATCGACAATCGGACTGGCAGTAAATCTTCTAGAACAATTTCCATCCCCTCCGTTAGTATCTGTTTAACAAAACACACATTCAGATGATAAACTATAATCGTTGGTTGACACATCTTGAAAATACGTTGTAAGTAGTCCCTTATAACGCTTACGCGCACGGTAAATCATTTTCCTCAAAATAACTATAGAATAATATTCTCATTTAAATAAAACCTTATATCTTCTGTTGCTTCCGAGGTGTGTCTAGCCATTGACCTCGTGATGTAGTTATAAAAGGCCGCAACAGTGTTAACTCACAATGCTGGTGGTATTATTTTGAAGCTTTGTAATTTTATGTTGTTACTACAAACTCGACCTTATGTAAAACAAAAGTCGTTGTGTTTTATCTTTGGTGTAAAACAACAAATAAAAACAAACGAAGGTGTGGGACGTTGGTGCAATAAGGAAATGTTTTGTAACTGTTATATGGTTGTGTTGTTTTGTAAACTATGTTTAATACGTAATGAGAATGTAAACTTATTTGTGATTGATCTAAATTATATATCAAAAAATTGTACGGAACAATAAAACATGTCGGATTAGAGAAAGTTGTTAACTCTTAACTATACAGGAAATAACCGTAATTATATAAACATAGATACATGCCAAACAGACGGGTGTCCATTGCACTTCCTTGTCACGTAGCTCTTATTAAAATCATTATATGACCAAGCATCTAGCCTGAGAATATACAGAAGAAAGACGTTTGTGGTGGACATAATCATACCAACACTCATAATAAAGAAATATAAACAACGCTGATTCTGTCACGAGACTCCAGTTTATTGTCTCTGCAGCAAGATGTTTTCATAATTTCATGAATGGTAGATAATAGAATGGTTCCATTACCTCCTTATCTGTCTTGCTACTTATCAACCGATTTTTTTTTTAACCCGAAGAAGACCTGTGCACGCCAATCGATTCGTTGTTAACACTGATGCTTGTAGACACATGCTGGAATTCTGTAAATACGCGTAGGAAACACACAATCTTCAGAACACAAATTATTCAAAGCCTCTGAGGTTTCGTATTACCAGAATAATGATGGAGAGTATACTTAAAATAATATCCTTTTTTGTATCAAATACTTTATTCTTATTTTCAACAAGTTAAAAAATAAAGATATTTACATGTTGAGGATATCAAAGATAATATCAAGGAGGTTGAATCCATTTGGGTGTCTATTAGCGGATATAAAGGGAAAAGGCATTTAGTGGTAATTTGTTACAGACAACCACATAATACTGCTGAAATAAATGAGAAACTTTAGAATGAGATTAGGATTTCAGCTGTTAATGAGATCATAATTGTAGGTGATTTGAATTTCAGGCATATAGATTGGGAAATGCTACGGAGAAATGTTTTGAAAACTGTTCAAGATGGTTTTCTTCACCAATTGGTCAAAGAACCTATTAGAAATTATACTATTTTCAATTTATTGTTAACTTCTAATACAGAAGTGGTTGAAAAGATGGAAATTGGGGAACATCTGGGTGCAAGCGATCATTGTTCCATTATGTTCGATATGTTGCTGTTTGGAGATCAGGAATAATGATATTTTGGTCACAAGTTTCAAAAACGCAAATTTTGAAGGGATGCGACAATAATTATCCATTGAGAATTGGGCAGCTGAAGTATTTGAAGGCACTGATCAAATGTGGAAAACTTTTTAAGATAAATTTTTAAATATTCACGATAAACATAATCATTAAAGAAAGAAAAGGGTAGCTGCAAGTAAAACGCCAGGCTGGCTCACAAAATGTATAAGGGATAAAATTAAAGAAAAGCATCACAAATTTAAGAACTTTAAATTGACTGGTATGAAAGGAGATCTAAAAGATTCTAGAAGATCAAGGAAGTTGGGACATCAAAAAGGACATATGAAAAAAGGTTGGCTGAAAATGTAAAAATTAACAGTAAGGATTTCTTTAAATACATTAAGGGCAAATAAAATATTAGAATGTAAGTATTAGAATATTAGCAAGTAACTAACAGTCACAGCCCATACGAAGTCGCAGTGGTAAAGATTGTATCAGAACTACATTTTGACACTGTTTGACAATTGGTTAGGTAGTTTGATGTCACCGAAAATTGATCGCTTTTATGATGCAAGGTATTAATACACTCAGATAATAAAAAATGTGTTTAGATCAGGGATATCTCTTGTATTAACTTCAATCAAGCTAATTTCAATATTGCACCGAAACGAAGGTTTATTTTGAGATAATTTAATTAAATATTTCAATCCATTCGTGTTATTCATAATTCAAGAAAAGATATTTGATTGTTGATCGGGAGTAAAAGGAAAGACCATTTCATTTTTCAAAAAAGTGAAGTCAGTGTTTTCAGGTATTGTAATGAATTAGTTCATTATGTTGTTGTCTTTCCTCTTAAACCTTCTACAAATAAGAAACAGTAACACTTCGAATTACCTACCATAACTAAGGCACAATATTTATAAATTCTTCAAGATCTTGTTTTTGTCATCTTACGCCTTTTAATGAAGATGGTAACGTTGACAGGGAAATAGATTTAAACGAAGAAGTTTCGTAAAGAGCGCGAACGGTAGTGTGATGTAAAATTACTCATGCTAGAAATTTTCATAAAAGTGACCCGAAAAACGGCGCTAACTCAGTAACCCGTGGCCCAATGAAGTTTCGTAAAGAGCGCGGACGGTAGTGTGATGTAAAATTACTCATGCTAGAAATTTTCATAAAAGTGACCCGAAAAACGGCGCTAACTCAGTAACCCGTGGCCCAATGAAGTTTCGTAAAGAGCGCGGACGGTAGTGTGATGCAAAATTACTCATGCTGGAAATTTTAATAAAAGTGACCCGAAAAACGGCGCTAACTTGGTAACCCGTGGCTCGATTTTATTCTGTTTCTATTCTCATTTCATTACAAATATGGCGCTATTGTGCGCCGTTTTTGATGTATTTAATTACAGACAAGCAAACAAACAATATCAGAGTTTTAGTAGTATATAGATAAAAAGGGGAAATAAAGGTCTCATGGATTAATTTAGTCCAATCCCGCCTAAAATAATTTCAAATCTCCCTTGTTTAATAATGAGTTTACTTCTGTATCCTTCAATCTATTTGTATGGTCGTACACCTATCTTATTGTCTTTTTCATACCTGCCCATCTGATTTATTGTTGTACAAGTCCCTTAATTATTCTTAATTATCCATCTTTATATTGCTGTACGTGTATTTTATATATTTACATTTTTATACCCATGTTTACTTCCATATTTGTTGGTTATTGCTGTATATGTATCTATTGTAACCAGGTTCATTTTTATTTCTTAATCTGTTTATATGAATATTCCTTTATCCTTTTATAGCTGAGTTTATATCCTTATCTATGCTTTTGTGTATGTGTTAGCTATTATCTAAAACGTAGCTGAGTTTGTTTACACATTGCTTCGTCCTTACGTCTGGCGTGTCATTTTTTGACTATACAAGGCCCTGTTTTTTGTTGTTTTTTTGGTGTATTTTATATACAAACTGGATAATAGTAAATACTCGCATGGCTTTACATGTGCTTTTTGGGTAAATCACCCTATTTATATACATTTTATAGTCATCATCTTGTTTGTTTATTCGTTGTGGCTATTTCTGGGAGGTTTATTTCTTCTAAGACAGTGGTTCTCAAACTTTAAGAATTCATGTAACCCTCTTATTTTATTCCTTACCCCAACTCTTAACCCATTCTTGAAGCCTAGCTTAGATTAAAATGACCACATTCGTAATAGTATTGTTTGTTTAAAATTGTAAATAGATATACAAAAGTATTATGTTGACTCGTAATTTTTAAAAATACATTTGGTCCCTGACGGTTTAGCACTCAATAACTGAAAACAAAAAAACAACAACCGCCATTACCTCTTATCTTTGTTGAGAACCTCTGATGACTGCGGAACACCAGGGAACACAGTTTGAAAACCACTGTTTTAAGAAATGTACATATTTTTTCTTTTTTTGACATGACTCTCAATATTTTGGTGATACTAAAAATAAAACAAATAGTTGTATCAACTCGAGTGCATGCCCGTCACTTTCACAGTGTATGAGCGAATTTCATTTGTTTAAATCGTGATGTCGGGTGTCATCCACGTACTTATTTTTACCACAACAGTCTATGTTAATCTGGTTTTAACTTTGAGATAAACGGGCGAGAGTCACTAAGATTATTTTTCTATTGAGCTTCTGGAGAGAAGCAAAACCAAGAATTTATTTCTTGTGATGCTAAATTCGGAGCTTTGTTACTTTAGGCTTACATAAAAACAAACAAGCAAACCAGTATTTAAATTTCTGGTAGAGAAGAAATCAAGAATTCGCGTATTGAAACGTGAAAGTATAGTTTATTATAGTATAATAAACTAATATTCAAAGCACAAGACCTGCTCCCCCCCTCCACGAAAAAGCAGAGGAAAACAGTCGTAACGCATGACATTCGTGACGTCATGTCATTTACTTATTCTACCTTATTTATTTGTAGTACTTATTTCTTGCCACTGAAGACACGCTGTGTAAATAAAGTAATTTAAGAATACAGTGTGTTCGTTAAACCCCATGTCATTTAATCAAACTTGCTATCTTTAGCTGTGTCATACGCTTGTATACATCTGTTCCACATTATCTCTATAAACAACACAAAATTTCAGGTTGTTCAGTAAATTCAATGTATCATTTTACTTTGTAAAGTTCTGTGACAGAACCCAGACATTACCCAGTCTAAATATTTCAAATATACATAGGACATTATTAACTGTTGGTGTTAAGTATTTATATTTGTATCAAATGTTTTGCATAAGTATGTAAAAAATAACGGTCTTTTAAAACAGAGTATGAATGAAGTTATTGATTCTAAAGATAAATTTACAGCCAGAATTACAACATGCATGCGCTGCAGTTTCTTGTATGGTTCTCATTTTGATGAACTACAAACTTGAACAACCAACTCGCGTTAGCGCTTTGAAACTCGTTCCAGATTCACGCATTTTTTCATTAAGATATTCTTTGATATACGTATACTTTAGTCTTGATACATACGTTGTTGGCGGAAGAATCATAACACAGTACTAATAAGTTGCCTAACTTCTTTTGAATGTTATCATTGGTTCCCAAAAATCTTTTTATTTAATTTTGGATGACTCAAAGAAGTTTCTGAACGTTTTATGTATCTGTATAAACCTACCTAAATAGCTATTGAATTATTTCAATGTATTTTACCTATAATAGGTTTAGTTTTATAACCCGTTAAGTGTTGGATCAGATGTACTTACTTTATCCATTGGACTGTAACCACTCAACTTGGAGTGTCATGTTCGCATGCACGCATTGCTATTTTGTTGGGAAAGACTGTAAAAAAGTTCACTGAACGGCCGATAAAACCCCAATTACAGTTTTACCTCCTGGCGCAACGTGTTCTTGAACTTTGAATGACCGCTTGTATGAGGTCATGTGTTGATCCATTGCTTTGTTGATCATATTCCGTTGAATCAAGTGTTTTAAAGTACAGGAAATGTAACATTCAGGTGATAATAAATTGCATCTCTTTATTGTTATGATAATATGTCAACGTTCTAATATACAATCAAGATTAGAAAAAAAAGTTATAAATAAAACCTTTTGTTATGGGCACAATGACAGCTTGTTAATGTTTCGTTCAGAATATAATGTTAACACAGTACATAAGCGATTTTTTCAGGATATTCTGTAAGACCTGAATTTAACATCATGTGAAAGTGGTTGAAACTATTTTATATGATCATAGGTGGAGCAAATATTTAAGTGTACAGTTTTAATATACTGAAAAGTAAAAAGTACACGCATACATTGAGTAACAAATCTCTTATTATATGCGGACTATATACAATTATAATGTGAGCAAATGCATGTTTATTTCAAACTATATCACGAGTGCTACATCTAAACGAAGAAAAGACTACATATCTTTCATCCGTGATGGTAGAACAGAAAAAAATATGTAGTACACTTGTTTTTCCTTAGAGAAAATGTATCTGACCTTTTTTTTTATATGTGTTTGAGTGTGTGTAAAGGCTCTAGTGAGATTCTAAAACTTATTCTGTGCGTAACAAAGTCAAGGTTACTGACTAAATTTCAGGTTAAATGCTGTTTACGAGTCTTCCGTACATTCCTGGCCCAGATCTACAAGTGTGTATCCATTCCCTTAGGTATTACAGGCCACGTGACCTTAGAACCTTTTTTTTCACATTACATTGAAGCTAGGTCCTCGTGCGTATAAATTGCATGTATGAGCTTTCTTGAAAAACTTATTTAAAAAAATATTTAATTATACAGGGCAGTTACATTTATAGATACACTAACCCATCTCCCAGATGATCAGTACTTTAGTGACTTGTTTGATTGTGAGGTTCATTATTATCTTTTCAGATAAACTTTTGTCAGCCTTAATGCACTTTAATTTTGAAACATTAGGCTTTATCATAAAATAGAGAAACACATTTTGCCCATCAAATGAAAAATGTCAAGAAATTGTCTTAATTCATAACATGTTATAGCCTTTCTCAAGTATATACTTGTCCTGAGGGAAACTAGATAATTGAAGTTATCACCACAAACCTGTATACCCCCCCCCCCCCCGAACAACTCGCATTCACTTAAATAAGGGAGTAATATCTTGGACTAAGAAATAATATGTTTATATTTTTTTCAGGCTTCTTGTTTATTATTTATGATATTAATGTCTTTACTTTGAAAATTAGCAGATCTATGGCCAAACTTTTCCACGTTAGTTAATGAGAAAATATTCAGTCTGTCGTCATAATTCAAACGTGTTATACAAAGAATCACACTAGAATATAAAGTGGGATAACGTGTTTTCGTGCGGACTACACAACAACAACAACAAAAAAAAACACCTAGACAAACACTTAATACTTTTCCAAGGCAGACAACAGTTATCATGTTTCCCGCAATAACTAAACTTACGATCTTATGGAACAGCACATCGTTTTGACCTATCACCCTACCCGAGCCCCTGATAAGTTATCTTACAATCTTGTTCCATCTCGCAACGAACAATCTTAATTTCCTAATCGACTTCGTAACAATTAACTTATAATAAAACTAGGAATTTGCATGGCCAGTTTGTTAGGGCGCGCGACTCGCAATCTACGGGTCGCGGGTTCGAATCCCCGTCCCACCAAACATGCTCGTGGGGGTGATATATTGTGACGGTCAATCCCACCATTCGTTGTTAAAAGAGTAACCGAAGAGTTGACGGTGGATGGTGATGACTAGCTGCCTTCCCTCTGGTCTTTCACTGCTAAATTAGGGACGGCATAATTTTAGGTTTTTTCGACAATTACTACGCCGTATTTCGGCCAATTTACATGGGATTTGGTACTTTTTTACAGGTCCCAAACAGAGATGTATACAGTTTTGGAATTTTTATCTTTTGCTCAATTTTTCAGCAAGGAAAGCACAATTTGGGTTTTTCGTGAACTATTCATGTGTATGTCAACCAACTTACATGGGATCTGGTACAAAGATACTTTCTTGCATGTCCCAAGTAGTGACATAGACAGTTTTCGATTTGTTTGGTGTCAGAATTGGTCATGTTGGGATTGCGTGGCAGAGACCGCGAATCTTGGCCTCTTCAATTTACTGTTACAATTTACTGGATATTTGATTCAAAACGGAATAATTTTGTTAAGAAATACAAACCAGTATAAGATGGGTATGTTTTATTGTCTCGCTGCATCATCTTCTGTAACATCGTTAGCAGGAAGAGGATTTACTGAGGAAAAGAACCATGGATCCTTGTCCTTATAACCAGTTTGTGATACAATATCTACATGTATGTAAAGTTTTCTTCGATTAAAAACTTGACAGGATAAATATATATATATATATATATATCAGTCATACATTCACTATTCTGTTTTGGAGCCCAAAATTATTTAATGCTATTTTTTCTAGCTATATGTATACTTAGATATGAATGTTATATAGTGACGTCAGTTTCAAAATACATATTTTGGTTGTACATGTCGTTCAATAAACTTTGACACGATTTTTTACATTATGGCTTTCAATATTTCTGTAATGTCTTTAGCATTGTAGTGATTATTGAAAGGTAATTGGAGAATATTTTACTTTTCAAGAGGGTTGGTTGTATTGATTTTTACTTCGGTACGTGACTGTATCTGAAGCCATTTGTAAAAAAAAAAATATTTCATCTAAGACGCCATCTTATGGATATTGGTGATTAATGTGTGTGTATTTTGATGTATAAATCCATTTCTACGTTGCTTAATCTTTTATCATTTCTTTAACGCGACGTATGCTTTTCAATACGTTCATGAAAGAAGAATAGTTATCCTTCATTTACAGTGAAGTATTTGATAAATATTAATGAAATTTCAGCTGATCTTTTCACAAGTTTTTATAATTTTTTTAAAACACTTCAAGGAACGACTTTTCTCATATTTATTGGGACAGCTCCTTTAATTCTACTTTTAGTAGCTTGATTGTTTTTTAAACTCAAAAATGTAAGGCATTATGTGATTTAAATATATATTAAAGTATGAAAATTTATTCAATAAAGACGTCAAATTTCACGGATTTTGTGCATTTCAAAAACTTATTTCACACACGCGCACACACACACACACACACACGCGCGTTTAAATAGACGTCCGTGTTTTTCATTTCGTATTGTATGATAACGGAAACATTAGATAGCATGAACGATATTCTAAAGGTAGAAGTTCACAAGCAAAAGGCTTCTCTTTAGGTGGTGACGTCACTTAGGCATCGTACATAATACGCCGCAATGTCTTAGGTTATACATAGTCCAGAAAGACGATGCCCCAAACTTTGTCACTTCTGTCTCGTGGTGAGTTTTTTTTTTATATGCAAATATTTTACTGTTTATATGAAGCAAATGTTATTTGTGTTCCTTAAGTTTAATTTTACACGACTTACAACTTTTGATAAAATTTATTTCACCTGTTGAACCTTTCTAAAATATAAAATATAAGTAAGAATGTATATAATTGTATCTGTATTACAAGATTTTCATTAAAATTTTGTTTCTAAATTAATGTGTTTATTTCATAAAAATGGAAATCAAATGGATGAGAAATAATTTTACTCAACAGGAACGCAGAAGCTAATAGATGGGTATAGAACTTAATAGACATAAGCAGTGTCTTTTGTTTTTATTCTCTACAGGCTTATTAAAAAAATAAACATAAAGGTATCCGTTTTAGCAAAAAAATAAATGGCAATGTGACTCGGTATCTCTTGCTTTCTTACTTGATCTATTTGGCCTCTCCTCTAAATGTATGTAGATGTGTCCATAGAAGAACTATTTCTATTATGGGATAGTCCAGTGTGTAATAACATTTTTGTTATACAAAAGATTTCTTTTATTGAATCTAATACTTCTAAACTTGATAGATGCTGACGAACAACTGAAAATACTGTTGATTCTGGATATTATATTATCCTCCTTACCGTTTTACTTTTTCCAAAAATAACGACACTAACGTGTGTTTTTTTTTTTATCGAAACCGCCCTTCCCTGGTGATTCTTTACTGCGTATCAGTACTGTATAATAAGTCACCCTATCTGGACTTTTTGTAGAAATCATAATCGAAGTTCTATCCCTGTACGAAACATATTACATAGAAACTTTCTAGAATTTCCCAATACAGAATCTGTCAATATTCGCAATT
>NW_013666321.1:214796-216116 GCF_000517525.1 Limulus polyphemus | reverse complement strand
TATATATATATATATATATATATATATATTTATACATAATTATAACTTAAAATACCTTCTAGCAAAAAGAGCTATTTTCTCGAGAATTTCTACAACAGATCAATTAAACAGGATTTTTTTCTTTCAGTTCCATTTTGCGAAAAAGTATTTGACTGCAGATTTACCATTGACTTTTAAAATACTTTTACTGCTCAGAAATTCGCACCTCACAGGAAAGCCACCGCGTGCCACCTCTCAAGAATCGTATATTCTGAGATTGTGTTGTTATTCAAGTATTGAAATTTAACGTTTTTATGGTGCTGTTGTGAATTGCAGTTAAGGTTCGAGAAAAAAAAAGAAAAGTTATTAAGAAGTCATAATATAATATATAATTGTACTTATCAATAACGGAAACCTCGAATATATCACACTTAAGCCATTTTCTCTTTTTTTTTTTTTTACTACTAGTGATTTGAGTATAATGCACACATACAATTTTACAAGATTCAAAAGGTCATTTTTAGGTTAGAAGTAATACACTCAACCTTTTCGTTAAATATTCCATAATTATTTCAGTTTTGTTTGTTCTGTTGATAAATTTAAAAATAGACACTTTTTTTGTTTCTTCTTATAGAAAGACAAATTTGTAAAGGCAAATATGTTTATATTCTAAGTCTAATTAATGTGGTTTTTCTTCTAACCTTGTTTATTTCAGGGTCGCCACACCAAGACCGGTCAGTTAGCAGCAATCAAAATAATGGACGTTACCGAGGTAAATTTAATTTAATTTTCTTTGAACACGTGTAAAAATATTAAAGAATCCCTTACAGTTAATCTGATTGCAACAGCGCAGTAGTAACCTTAAGATAAGTTACTTATGTCGCGTTTCATACTCTTCTTTCTAAATAACAGGTTAAGTATTTATTAAAATAACAAAAAGAAAATTATCCTTTGTGCAACATTTTCCTTATGGATAATAATTTTATAATTACGTAAATGACTCTTACCTCTCCCATCAATATAAAATAATTCGGAAGATGTAACATTTCTGTCCACTTCCGCTTATAATAAATGACCAAATATGAAAAAAGGCGACTTCGGACTGATGTAAAGTTACAAGGTTATTGTATTTCTTATTGTTACAAATATCATTTACTAGAGTTTGGTCCAGCCCAGCAATGGAGTAATTATTGTGCTAACTGGTTTTATATGTATGTATGTATGTCTCTCTCTCTCTCTCTCTCTCTCTCTATATATATATATATATATATATATGTGTGTGTGTGTGTGTTTTTTACTACTAGTAGTACTCTACTACTATTACTTACTTACGTTTAGGTT
>NW_013666321.1:205094-214719 GCF_000517525.1 Limulus polyphemus | reverse complement strand
AAGTTAGTTAGTTGTACTACTAGTTTAGTTATGTATGTATGTATGTCTCTCTCTCTCTCTCTCTCTATATATATATATATATATGTGTGTGTGTGTGTGTGTGTGTGTGTGTGTGTGTGTGTGTGTGTGTGTGTGTGTGTGTGTGGTTTATTTTCAACATAAGGACTCCATCATTTAATTACTCTTAGGGTTTATCAAATATGAATATAATAAATATTGGTGGCCTCAGTTATGTAGACTATTTTTTAAGAGTACGTTGGTATTTTCTGTTATATCTTTAGCGTGAAATATGAGATTGTGTTGCTACTAATATTGTACATTGTTTATTTTCAAATCTTAACCTTCAAAAGTCAAACTCTGAGTGGACAAAAACTTGCACTTAACTCCTTGTTTCCTTTCAGAAGTGAAGATCATACTGGGCAAAGCCTTAAGCCTAACTTAGATCCTTGTTGCCCTTCAGAAATTAAATTAAACTCATACTGGATAAAGGTTGCGTTCAAATTAGTCCCTTGTTGCCCTTCAGAAGCCAAATCAAGCTCATACTGTGGAAAGGTTTGCTTTCAACTTAGCTGCTTGTTGACCCTCAGAAGTCAAAATCTTACTGAGCAAAGGCTTGCGCTCAACTTATTATTTATTATGAAATGTTGTTGAATGTTTTAAAAATCTACACGAAAGACCTTCATCAAGGGATAAAATATGACTTAGCTTGAATGAGCAAAGTTTTTCAAGTGGCGCTGTGAATCCTCCAGAGTCATGATGCCTTTTGGTAGTTCAACAAGCACATACATAGCAGTTCTTTAGTGACGTCACCCATCCAACCTAAATTTTTCTGGGGGGGGGAGTCTAGTGCGGACAAGCGGTTTTCTCTTGAACGGTCATGATGTCATTTCTGACCAGCTCGAACCAATTTTTAGTGTTTATAGAAAAATGTCCTCTGGCTTTTCATTACACGTTAAGGCCACTGAATGACTTTCTGGTTATTTGAGTTTTAACGCCACGTCAAACATCGTTCTCTGATACGTTTATCCAGGTTCAATGTCAGATCGAAGGCGATGGAACCTTGTTCAGACACTGACCAGCAAATTATATAGGAAAAAATATCCACACTGTGGGGTTTTACGAGCTCTCGCCCAAGCCAGGAAACCCACGATATAAAGTTTACGAGGTTTCTCTCGCGCCTAAGACGTTGAGACCCTTCTTTTCATGCTTGCGCATAAAGTAAATTATATATTTTATGCTACTTTTATGAGTCGCTCATGGATTGATAAATAAAATTACACATGATTAATTGTAGTCGTAATCAATTTTATGTATTAACTATTAAGCACATAATCATTAATTAATTTTTCGTCCCTGCAGTGTTTTCTTTTTTACACGGCATCATCAAAGTCTTCCAGATCATCATTTTTGTTTTCATCCATCAATTTTCGTTTGGTTTTCATGATTTATGAATGGTGTCAATGTCTGAGTTGATGAAAAAAAATGTAAGCGTGTTTAGTGTTCTTCTTAAAAGCACTTCAGTGTAGAAAATAAAAGTGCTTCGTACACCATACGTTCAGCCTCTTTAAAGGTATTTCCTTCGTGTGCTGGTTTCTGTGTTTGATCGTCGTCATCTATGACCTTTAAATATATGTTGTACAAGGGACTGTCTTTTTATAAGGGATCATTCTTTAATACCTACATTTGCATTATATTTATTGTTCTAAGAGCATTCATCATTCTCAAAGTTCTGGCATTCTATAGAAGCATTATCATCATAACATTTTTATCGTCATCATTAGTGGCATCTTTCTTCTGAGAACTGTTTTCACCGAAGACGTTTTTTCAGTTGGATTGTTTTCAGTCCAAATTTTATTCTGAATGAATTTTTATTCCTTTTATCCCATTCTATCATCAGTTTTTCACAATTTTAGTGATTGCATTTTTGATTAAAGTATCGTTACATATTTTAATATTTAGCTTGGTTATAGGAAAGGTGTTAATGTGTTACTCACAAACATCGTTATTAATTTTAAGATAAGCTGTCGATAAAGATCTTGATTACGAATCACTAACTAAAGAGCAGAATAACTTGGTCATCGGAATGATAAACGTTATGGGCTTCTCAAGAGCGAATAATAATGTTAGAACCTTACGACTGAGTTACTCCTAAAGCATGGTGCAAGTACTTGCCCAACTAACCCTGTTTTACCTTTCACAATAGTTAAACAGCTACTATATGCGTACTAATCGTAAGGTTTAAAGCCACAGTTTTTGGCATACAAGTAAACGACTAAACGTACCATTTTAAACTATAATTTCCTATTAATTTACAATACAATAAGTGTAACCTTTTAAACTGTAATTTCCCATTCATTTACAATAAATTGCATTGCTCTATTTTTATATTATACCTGTAAAACGTTCGACACAAATTGCCTATTTATTTGCATTAAAAGGCAACTTGTATTAGCGGTTCCTATATGCTGAGCCGCAATATTTCTGATTTTTACAGTTATAGTAAGCAGTGTGATAATATCATCATAAATGAAAAATGGTTGATTTCATTTGCATTTAACTCCGTATTTAAATATTATCCGGTTTATTTATTCTAATAGTATAAATTAATATATCCACGAGGATCGCAAATAAAATGAAATCCAATATTTGATCCATGGATATTGCCATTCATTTTTTACTGGTTAACACTAGTTTGTTGTTCATAAGTATTATTTACTATTAGTATTGTTCGTGTATTGTTCATGGAGTTGATGTCATAATTGATAGTTTTTAAGGGTTTTCACTGGTAGTAGATTATGGTTGTGGGGTCGGTTAATTAGCTCAAACCACGCAGTAAAAATACGTTCAGCATTAAATGTTCGAATCTAGCAAATATGAAGCACTTAGGAAACTCGCGCAAGCAGTGGGTTAAAATTGTAGTAATTCTAGATTTCTTAAAACATTGGAAAAGTTACATTTTCGAAAGTTATGAATCCCTCCTAAGTGAACACTTTGTGTAGCTACAATTTCCATTGTTTGAGTCATGATATTTTCCCACCAGATACTAAGTTAAACAAAAGGAAAGATGTGGAAACGTATATCTTCTTCATAATTGTGCTAAAGAATGGAATTCCTGTACGTTACATACACGTGTTGTTAGATCAAAAGACTGGTTTCTATTCAAAGGATAACCCAGGCGGAAAGTACATGTATGTATATGTAATGATGATGCAAGTTTAACCAGTGTGTTATCTGTGTGAAAACCAATAGGTATCTTTAACAAAGTACCTTGAGAATGATGAAAAGGTTGTGTCTGCACCAAATTATCGATCTGTGCTGGTTCTTTCATCTAGTGCATGTATTGAACTTGCTCGTGCGCAGGTATTTATTTATACATGGTAGAAGTAGACATCACGTGCTCTATCCACTCATTGTTGTTCGTTTTTTTTTCTACTTGAAGTTTTATATGAACCATTATGTTTCATAAATATAAAGTTCATATAAAGCTCCAAGAAGTTGCAAAAAATACGAGAATAAACAAACGTTTTATATTTAAAACTTCACTCTTTCTTTGCGCCTATAAAATTTATCATATCTGAATATTTAATCGTCTGTGTCTGTGGTTCTGAATATCAAAATAATTTGAACACCATCAGACAAAAGTTTCATGTTAAGCACTACTATAAAGATATATAGAAATAGCCGAAAAGCGAGTTACTGAATAGAAATAGCTTGGTATATATAGGTTCCTTTTGTGCTTTACTTCTAGACAGTCTTCTCTTCTAATTATCTATAATTGTGGCACAAATTTTACCCAAGTGATTTTTAATGTATGAATTATTAATTTGTTTACACAGTTGACACTGAATGTTTCGTGATGAAAACGAAGTTGTCATATTTTATTCTCATATGTTCTAACATATTTTGAAAGTTCTTTCTTTTTTTACAGTTAAGAAAATATGCTGTATCAAACTAGTAATGTATATCCTCAGATGTTACATAATAAAAATATTTGAAGTATATCAACTGAGGTGTGACAGCTAGACATAACCTTAACATTTGTATGATAAACTTGCGTTCTCGAGAGAACAAAGCAACGCAAGTAATTTGGCATTTTTCCTGTCATATGATCAAAAATATCGGACTTCTCAGAAAGATAGTTTCACGACCAACATTTCCTACCCCATATTTAGGGCAAATTTTGCCGATACGACTGTATTTATAATACTGAAGGCCAATTTTATTCTGTTGAATCTAAAGCTTCCCGTAATATTAGTCAGCGTCAGTAAATCCTAATATATTTTAGATGCCATTGAATAAAAAGTCAAATAAACCAAACATTTTCACCGCTTTAGCAGATCTTTTTTCGGTGTAAATTATCCAACATGTCAGTTATGCTTCCAGAAAACTTTCTTTGGAGATTTCGGTCTTCACATTGTTGCCTATACCTGTTTAAAATAGAGGGTAGATATCACAGAAGCCAGAATCCTATACCAGTTGACGCTGTTTGTGTTTGTGAATTTATTTGCCCACAAACTCTTCCCACAGTTTTAGAGGCTAACAGGACCCATGGACCCAACTTGGCAGGCGAACTTGGGGTGTCCCGAGGGTTGTCTTTATCTATATGGTGTAGCCCTTAACCCTTATTTCTTCGGAATACCAAGGGGTGCTAAAATATACCCGGAACCAAAGGTCATCCACGATGATCGGGGGGGGGGGGTAAACGAGTATTTTTGCAAGGTCGCTGAACTCGAATCTGGATTTTGTGTTCCTGGCTCCCCTCTGGATTCCGGGAACACAATTTTTGAAATTGTGTTAATATATCCATTTACTAGCTAACGGAACCAAACTTAATACCCATGTTGTTGTTTTTAGTGATTGTTTTTATACGTAACGGAAAAAAAAATCGAAGATAATGGAAGAGCTTGATCAGTAAAATAGGGCCTCTGTGAATAATGAGAGGGCCTTTGAACCCTGCAACGAAGCGTGGATATTTTATACTCGTATTACATTCATCTCTGTACTTCTACCACTATCGACTCGGGGTGGGGGTGGGGGGGGGGTATCATCCCCAGTCGTTAAAAACATAACATATGCATTATACCAGACATTCAAATGTTCGTGACGTTAATCCCTACTTCAAAACTGTTCCTCTGTTTATATCTCGACATCTATTCCAAATAAGAGGAGCTCATAGATAATATTTTTCTTACTGTTGTGGTCACGTGTGCACGTTATCAACACGTTAGCTAACATGTTGTTACCTTTCTGGCATGATAGGGGTATTCAGCAGGACACCGTGTTCATGTAACGAACCAGCTACGGAACGCTTTTGGTGCAAGAATCATCAGTAGGAGACTCCTGCACGTTTGGCCACCACGGTTACCGGATCTCACACCTGCAGATTTCTGGTTATGAGATTATCTGAAAGTGTTGGCGTACCACGACATTTAACAGATGATTGTTGGTTTTAAAAACAGCATTCAGCATCACATCCTTGTCATTCACAGTGGTCAGTTTCACACAACTGTGTACCATGCGTTACCGCGTCCGGAAGCTGTTACTAAGAGTGTTACAGTGAACAAGTACTGTAATGAATTACACCAATCCAGCTAAATGATAAAGACAGTTTATTTTAATAAACTGATGTCGGTTACTCAATTTTTTCGTGTTTTCTATTACAATTAAACATAAATTTCAGGAAAAAAAAATATTGAAAATTGACGCGATCATTTCGGTGTGACGTCACAGAGCGTACGTATTTAGTACTCTGAGATGTCAAAATCTACCATCTGTGGGAATATGTTCCCCATGATCTCGTATGTATCCACATAATTATAATGTATATGTTACGGTTTGGGAGTTATACGCAATCTTTTGTATTGACTCATCCATTATTTTTCGCGTTTCTTGCGATACTTAGTGTGAAAATATTATCCATATTCACACACACACTCACACAGAGACAAACAAACAAATGTAGACATCACTTAATGATAAAATTTTGGGATACAGGACCACTTTTACAGCCAGAAACTTATCTCGTTGCCCTGATTTTCATATTCTTTTCCTGTGCTTAAAATATTAGGTAAAACTTGATTCTTATTTTACATGCTAAAGTAATGGTAAATCTTAAAACTTGAAATAATAAAATTCAATGTCCAGTTTAACTGAACAATGTTAACGTCTTTATTCTTCCTGTAAACAGTAAACTTTCGACATGACGTAGAAGCCAAACCTGTTTTTAGCTCAACTCCCACACGGCTATAATAATGTCTAGCAGTCAACCACTAATGCATCATACTAAGCCGTATAGAATGAATTTCCTGTTCTCTCTGAACTAGTCTATTTGTGTTTATTGTTTCGTGGAGCCGAGGTTTATCAAAAGCTTATATCAAGTCAGCAAACGCGGCCACCCTATTGCAATCTTCTTGTGAGTGAAGATTCGGGTCAGAAGACTGTTTCAATTACACGTTTTCAAACCCGTGTAGAAATTATGGATACATGTACTTCTACTATTTGTCACATAATCTGTCATAGCTTGCTGGATAAGTTTATTTCCTTACTGCTTTGCAAGACGGTAAAGTTTTCAGCTATCTTAATTGGTACAGGATAATTTTAGAGCTTTGCTTAGGTAGGTCCTTTTTAGCAGATGGTTCAACTTTATGCCGTTAAATGTACTTCGAAGGTTACTGTGTTCGTTCCTTTATTTTAGAATGTCGCGAAAAGTTATACAAGGGCTATCTGTGCATAGCTGTCCCTTATTTTTAGCTGATACTAGAAGGAAGGTAGCTAGTCAACAGCACCCATTATAATCTATCTCTTGGGCTACACTTGTCTGCTCGAAAAGTGAGATTTGATTGTCATCTTTATAACGCACCTATGACCCCTATAGCTTTTTGCGGCAACGGTTTGCGAACCATGAATATCCGGATTCAAAGTCCGTGCACGCTAACAAGGCCCCGGTCGGTCTCAGTATGGCTGAAAGGAATATTGTGCAACACTTACAATATTGTACGTCCCACTTGAGTATGCGTAATTAGATAAAGTTTCCCGGTGCGTGAACTATAAGTTTATGGACTTCTAACTGACAATAAAATACGGGCTCGATTCCCCGTGATGGACAGAGCGCATGTAGCCCCGTATGTAGCCTTTTGCTAAACAATAAACACATAAGGAATTTGATTTCTAATATAACATTTCGTGATGATTACATTTGAGTGTATTTATGCTCAGTGTAAATTATTATATAAGGTAGGAGCATGTATGAATTTTAATTATGAATTATGCACAGGGACATTTCAAAATAAAAATGGCGACAAACTATTAAAGTTTTATTTCACAGAATGTAAAGTAAAAATTTTAAGATGTTTACTATATATTTTCGCATTGGAATATTGTAAACGTTTATGTGTTTTCATTTACGCAAACTTTAATTTATGTGTTGTATTTCAATTGTTAGTCGATGCTAAATTATCGGTAACAGATATCATAAATTGTGTTAGATTGCTTTTATGTTTCTCAGAATCATGCTATATTTTGCTCTAGCACACCAATACATGCAGTGCCCAGTTGAGTTGTAATATGAAAAATATTGCAAACATTACACGCTTGTTACACATGACTCTCTTTGGAATTACACAGGAGAAAGGCCTATTCTTAGAACTCGCATTGTAGAAGAAAAATAGTTTATTTGCTAGGAATTAGTAATTATGATAAGCTTGTTTAGCATATTCTTAGAACTCGCATTGTAGAAGAAAAATAGTTTATTTGCTAGGAATTAGTAATTATGATAAGCTTGTTTAGCATATTCTTAGAACTCGCATTGTAGAAGAAAAATAGTTTATTTGCTAGGAATTAGTAATTATGATAAGCTTGTTTAGCCTATTCTTAGAACTCGCATTGTAGAAGAAAAATAGTTTATTTGTAAGGAATTAGTAATTATGATAAACATGTTTAGCTTGTGACATTGCAATTATTAGCAGGGGGTTTAGCTGTTTTATACAGGTGATGCCAGTAACAGTATAATGAAGCATATCAAATTTATATATCTGTATAATGTTCATCAAAACTTGCGAGATTTCCAATAAATTATAGTAATTCAAATGTTAAAAACAATATCTGTACATATTTAACTCAGCATAAGGTGAAAAAACAAACAACTAAAACCTGAACTTCCCGACTATCATCAAAACTCTGATTTTTTTTATTATTTTTTCGACAAAGTTATGTTGGATGCACTTGATGGCTATAATGGTTTGCGTGCATGATAGCAACAATGAATTTTAAAATTAATTGATAGGAGATTTCACTCTTCAGATTGTTGCCTCTTATTTTACAGTTCACTTATTCTATACTTGTTACTTTTGATTGAACATTTTTCATAAAACTAAATTTATTTTATCTTTTGAAACTCCCACAATCAAACTTGGTTAGATTATATAGTATGTGTGTGTTTGTGCGAGTGGTTTGGATTTGACGTCAGAAGAAAAATATCAGTCGTTTTAGTGTTTTAGGGGAAAATAATCAAGAAAACTTATTTCTAAATGTATAATATTATAAGTAACTAATCCACAAACACACGCCGAAAACAGTAATATTTTCGTCTTAAAAACTGTTTGCTGTCACAGCTTTTTCAGTTGTTTTAAATTAATTGCCACAGAATCAAACTATAAATTTATAAAAGAAGCTTCGATATACTGAACGTACAGTATTTCACAGCACGTCAATAATAATAATATACCTTTTTCTTCTTCTCTCGGATCAGAGTGTAACCTTTCTGTGCATTTCATTTTCTCTCTTGGATCAGAGTGTAACCTTTCTGTGTGTTTCCTAAAATTATTCGTCATAGTCCGTACAAAACTTCATTCCTGAAGCAAAACAGCCCTCAACGTGACTCATCGCATTTTCACTGATAGTGACGTATGAAGCTGGGAAAGTGCAGGTTCTGGTTCACACATGGAAAGAAAAGGGTTGAATCACATTTTATTCATGCCAGGATTTAAAGGTTTTTTGTTTTTTTTTATGCTAGAAAAGCAACAGTCGCATTAAAACATTTTGGTTGTTGAATATCTAGATGAGTTGTAAAAACCAATTTAAAGGCAACTAACAACTGTTAATTAATTTTAAAGACACTAAGACGTTCCTGTAAAGAAAAAAAAATGCTTTTTCAAAGGAAGTAAATGTAGGGATGGTTAATATCAATCTTTCAAAAATAATGTAAACAACATAGTAAGTATGGGATTTGTAGTAGAATGTTAATAAACAAAAATAGGATAAATTAAACTCGGTTGTGATTGAATAGTTATATATTACTATATGTTAATTCTTGCCTGATGTATTATGTAGGGATGATGCTAATGCCATCCCTAAATTTACTTTCTTTTTTGAAGTTTTTCTTTACTTGTTTTCTTGTTGTTTTTTAATGCAGTATTTAAATAGACATAGGAAAGTTATATTTATAACCAAGTTCTAAATACAATAAGGTTTCAATTGTAATATTTATTGAACTGGTGTATTTAAGTATTTTACACTCACAAAAAATAAACCTATCATTCTATAAGTATTTGAAGAACTTGTAGCATTTCGCCACAATTTAATTCTTCGTATTGTTAGCCGACACTGGGCAGCTTGTACATAATTGAAT
>NW_013666321.1:202505-204591 GCF_000517525.1 Limulus polyphemus | reverse complement strand
TTATTTTCGATACCTCGATACCATAAAGGCTTGGTTTGGTCTTATATTCATTGGTCGTAGTGTCCAGGGTCAATGATGAGGAGTGGAATTCTTCGAAACTAATCTGGCTCACAGACACACCCCCATTGAAAGAATAGATCATTCCAGACTTTTAGTTGTTGTTAAACAAATGTTTAAACAACTCTATTTATTCAATTATGTAATATTTATTATTTATCTATTATAGGCTGGTAGTTACTGTTTCACCCTGTACTTAAGCTTTTTGAAAGAATACCAAATTTCCGTAGGAAAGCTAAGTTCAAGGGGTAATGATAACATCGTTGCACTGGGATTATGTTTTTTTAAAATTACTAATAGTTAATAGTAATACTTATAAAAGCGGATACTCCGTTTGAAACTATGTCACTCCAGTGAATTTGGTTGACACCATTGTTTTGGTTTTTGAGTTATCATGAATAAAAAAAAAAGAAAGAAGAACATGAAAGTCAAATTTTTTGCTATGATATTTCCAAACATTCTCAGAAATTGTGACTCAGTATTATATGGATATTGTTATAAAATGAAACACTATATAGTATTGTAAAGTTCTGATGACCTATTGAGTGGATATTTAAAATACCATTTCGATGAACGGTCCGAGTTATACCTACATATGCAGTGCTACCACCTGCTAGCCAGAAAATGATCCGACAAATAAAAATGTCTGGATGTTTGTACCGTCTAGTGAATTTTATTAATGTTTGTATTTCGTTCTGTATATGTTACTTAATTGTCCTGTTTAGTGTACTTTCAAAACGAAACTAAGGAATTAACCGAAAGTCACTTACTTACTAAACAATCATATGAGCTTGATGGCTTTGAAAAATGCGTGTCTCTGGGCTAAACCGGAACTCTAAAGAAATAAAAAAGATACTCTTGGTTTTGGGCGGCCATCTGTATTTGTAAGAACAGTAGCGGATGTTGTTCAGAATATCTAAGAACACGCTGAGAAGTTTTTTGTAATGGCAAGTGGAAAAGTGCTCGAGAATTTGATCCGTCACAAACTGCAGTATGTAAAATAATAATAATAATAAAAAACATTTAAAGTTCAACGATTATCACTGTAAACGTTTACCATTAAGCATGGTAATCCACCTTTGGGACTTGCCTTTGGCACATTGGGTATTGGCCAGATCGATGTTTGATGAAACGTGGCTAGAAAACATCATATGGGCAGATTAAACCCACTTTCATCTCGGTGCGTATGCGAACTCAAAAAATGTTATTTACGACCATAAGCACTCTCGTGCAGTTCATCAGAAGCTTATTAATGATCCTTATGTTGCTGTATGGTTCAGCTTCACCAGCACTTTTATCAGTGATCTTTATTTCTTTGAAATTGTTGATGGAATAGGCCGTACCCAACTGTTTTGGTAAACGACGTCCACTATGAGAAAAATACTGGAAGGATTACGTTATTGCACTCCAAGAGGCATTGAGTTCTTTATCTTCCAACAAGACGGGGCAAGCTCTCACATCTTGTAGGCTGCTAACGAATTCGTTCTCTGAAGACGGTCATAACTCGTTCATTCACGCAAGAATGGGCGGCGACATCCCTAGACATAACACGCAGATTTTTGGCTGGAGGTTTCTTCAAAGGAATGCGTATCAGAATGGCTTTCGAGATTTGAAGGATCTGAAAATTGCCATTGGAGGAGAGCTTGCGAGAATCAATAAACGCTGCCAGAAAAGATTATGCTTACAGTTGCTTCATTTAGTGATAAGTTTAACATGCTGATTAAGCCTAGTGACGGAAAGAGTATTGAATACCTTCTGGGTCGGATTTTAAAACATGATGTACCGTGTCCATATGTTCTTGAAAAGTTTTTAAAACAGGGTTTTATTTCTAATCACTCTATTTTGAAGAATGTCACGTGTTTATATGAATGTGTGCAATTCCACTAAAAACATCATATGCATAAAAGTTCTCATAAAGCGTCTAACTGATTAATTATATTATATTTACATTTCACACATTAACCCCACCAAACATGCTCGCCCTTTCAGCCGTGGGGGCGTTATAATGTGACGGTCAATCCCACTATTC
>NW_013666321.1:185711-202495 GCF_000517525.1 Limulus polyphemus | reverse complement strand
CAAACAAACAAACAAACACATTAACCAATTTCAAATAAAGCGTCCCTCGGTGGGACAGCGGTAAGTCTACGGACTTACAACGATAAAATCAGGAGTTCAATTCCACTCGGTGGACACAGCAGATAGTCCGACGTGGTTTTGTTATAAAAAAAACAACACTAACTTTACTTCTTTACAAAAGTTTAATTATCACATTTCCTGCATAATACAACCATATATAAGTACTTATTAATTAGAATGTTTATTAATCTATTCAAGAACCCAAAACGATTACTCATTATATTTACTTTCGAGCCCCCCAGCGGCACAGCGGTATGGCTGCGGACTTAGAACGCTAGAAACCGGGTTTCGATACCAGTGGTGGGCAGAGCACAGATAGCCCATTGTGTAGCTTTGTGCTTTACTTCAAACAAACAAACAAAATTTACTTTCGAGGAACTTGCAACAGATAATAACTATTTCTAACTAAAAAGGGAACCGCAAGTTTTTATCTCAAACTTACAAACTCGTAACGGTCAGGCTTTCAAACTACGTTATTTTGTAGTCCAAACCACTGGTGTTATTTATAAAAGTTGGTTTTGAATTTATTTTTAAAAATTGATATACAATTAATGAATATAAGCGTTATTTTGAAGATTTTAAGCTAGTGTAATAACGTTAGTAAGCCTAGCGCTATCGCATCCAAAGGATTCCTCCTCACGTTGATTGGCTGCCTCAGGGAGAGGAAGAGAGGGTGATGTCACCAAATATAATGAGGTCGTAGTTTCCAATTTGCCACCAGGGGGCGTCACGTGTGTGTTGGTCGAAGTCTTAGTTACATTTGTGGCCATAAGGGGGCGGGTGTTACTAGGCCGCCATATTGATTGATTGCGTAATAGTACCACGAAGTCGAGGATAACTCGTATATGTCTCAACATGAATATGATTAATTAATTCGTCTCAAAACGGATTATATCTTAATTAAAACTTACTCAAGTGATTAAAGATTTTAGTAATATTATTATAATAGAAAATCTTGATACAATAATTATTTTAATAATTTATTTTATCACAATAAAGATTTTGCAATCTAATCTACATCTACTGAAGACGTATTTACATGAAAACGTTTAACAACAAAATCGTGAACAAACATGTCATCACTATTTTTATGGAATCCTAATTTAGATAGTATTTCTTGTTTTGACACGTCGACAATGATAATAAGCATAATATCTACAATATTGTCCACACACAGATAAATTTGGTCCTTGCAGTACTTTTTGGTTGTAAGTTCACGTTCGGCAGTTCTTCTTGATGAATTTTCTAATGTTAAGGTTATGTGGAGGTAGTCCTAATGCATCAAAATATCCCCCTTCTTTATTTCGACCAAAGTAAATACAGACACAGGTTGACGATGTATAATTGATTTTCTTCATGGACTGGTTGTTGATTACCGGCAAACACACCTCCAAACTTTTTTCTCGTACACAAACCCTGCTAGAGTATTGAATACATTTCTAATGTATTCATATCTTCTCAGATATGTGTTACGATGTTTCTAGACTGATAGATTTCTAAAATTGACTGAAATTCTGCATATATTAGAACATTTATAGTGTTAGGGAAAGCACTACCAAAACGAA
This sequence comes from Limulus polyphemus, assembly GCF_000517525.1. Lineage (NCBI taxonomy): Eukaryota > Metazoa > Arthropoda > Merostomata > Xiphosura > Limulidae > Limulus > Limulus polyphemus. The sequence goes on along the minus strand of NW_013666321.1, from coordinate 200,870 downwards.
TGTCCCTGTTTCACCAAGTTAAAGTGAGAATCTCCAGCAGATAGATCCGGTGTTAGATCAAAGACAAAGAGCGTGTGTATCCTCCCGAGTATTCATCATATCCTATATCAATTCCTTGATCTTGAAACTGTTTTCCAGTTCCACTAAATAACGTTTCATAGCTTCGTGCATGTAGCTCAGCTTCAAAATCTGGCTATAAAGGTCGAGCTGAAATCTGTTTTCCATCCACGTTGATTGCCACGAAATTGATAATGTTTGAAATTGTATGGATTTTCCTTCCAAGACCCATTAAATGCATCGTTATCAAAAAATCCTATAACAAGACGTGTAAGTACTTTATCTAAAAATGCATTATCAATAGATGCTTGCAAGTTTCCCCGGGGAATTGTAAACGATTTACACATTATATATTTCAAAGGATATTTAGTTGTTCCTTTCTGAAATGCTTCAACGTGTGACGGGCTGATCTTGACTTTTTTAGCGTAGGTAGAAACATCTTTTAGTACACTTTTGAATCCTGATTCATCATTTGATATAATACAAAACAAATCATTACCTCGTATGAGTCAGTTTTAAACTTACACCATTAGGCAATAACTTGTTCTGTGAGAAATGTAAACGACCGATCATGTCGACTGTTTGATTACCACGTGTATCTATATATCGATCTTTAATTCCGTCGTTCTCGCCATCATTAAAATCGAGATGATCAAAATTACCAGCTATATCTTTTATCCACATGGATGACGTCAAATGATTTCCCTTAGCTTTACCATTATAGCTTATACCAATAAGCTTGTTTTACTTCTCTATCTGCTTTAGTTTTGAATCCTGTTTCAATGCCCATGAGAGTAACCTGGTTAAAGGAATGACCAGGTTGGTTAAAGTGTTGAGCAACAGTGAGATCTTTTTTGGTGTTAATAGAAGATTTATGGTTATTGAAACGTTCTCTAAGAGTTGTTTGCGTATGTCCTATATATTGGTGATTGGATTTTTACACTGTATAAGGTATATGGTGTTTTTTGTTTCACAAGTGATTTATTTGGATATTTTAAAGTTTCTTTGATTGTGCTTGTCAGAAAATGAGTCAGTGTTTTTTATGAATTTGTAGTTTTGACAAGGGGCTTTATTACATGGACGACAAACATTTTTGGGTGGGTTGTAATTCACTTTTGTGTGAACAAGGATATTTTTTAGAGTTCTGCTTTTTCGGAAGGAGACAGCGGGAACTTCAGGAAATATCTGTTTAAGACAATCGTTCAGTTGCAGGAGATGAAAGTGTTTTTTTTTAGAATTCTTGAAACGTTTCTGAGTTCAAACAGATAGGTAATGATAAGAGGAATTCTATTTGGAAGTTTAGTATTGCTCTGATATAGGATATTTTTCCGCTGAGTGTTGATAACCTTTTCAATTTATCTGTCGATTCTAATATCTTTATATCCTCTTTGTTACATGGTTTGTTTTAGATCCTTGGTGTGTTTTCTGTAGTCTGTTTCATCTGAACATATTTTCTTTAAGAGCTGGACTATAGGTACTGTTTCGTTTAGTGTGAGAGGGGTGACAGCTTTTATAGTGAAGGTATTGTGGTCTGTCTGTAGGACTTTTTATGTGGTAGGAGAGTCATGAGTACTTGTCCAAAAAGTCTAGAGTCAATATTCTTCGTCTCCTAGCTTTAGCTGTTATGAACACTGGACGTTTCTGTTTATTTTTATTACTTGGAACTTCTCTAGCCTGATTCTGAGCTTCTTGTGTTGCTCGTCGCTTTTCAGCTTTGACAAAAGGTTTTCCTTTGTATGACACCTGATGCTAAATTTATACCTGATTTAACTGCATGTTTTCCTAAAGCAAATGCCGTTTTTTTTTTTTCAGAAAAAGTATGGCTGAACGAAATAGGTTGATTAAAACATCTTCCAAACCGTTGCCATTGACTACCTACAAAATATGATAATCCATTTCCCACCTGGTAGTCGTAATGTGTCATAAACCCACTGGTCGTGATTATAAGGTAAACTCATGACGACGACAGAAGTGAAGCGCAATGATGACTACCATGTTCAAATGGCATACACTGACCAATGTCATCCTTGTTCAAATGGTATACACCGACCCATGTCATCCTTGTTCAGATGGTATACACCGACCCATGTCATCCTTTATATCTATCTCAATAGTCTGAAATCTCTTTTTTTAGATACAGGTCTGTAATGAGGTTTGGTAAACATTTCAGTAATCATGTTCCCCATCCTGACCTTTAACTTGAACGATTCGTAACAGTGGCACATGTGCATCACCGACAATACTAGGTTCCACAATATCTGAGTAAACATAGAGCGAATAAAATCCTCCATGTGTATTAACAGTATGTGGAACTATAGTGGGTTATGATATTATATGATTCTTCTCAAATCCGAGTATTACAGATAGTACAGGATCAAATAATATATTGACACTTACTTTTCTGGTGAATGAATCGTAGTCAAATACAGGATATGTGTCGGATTCATAGGCTAACTCGTCTAGTCTGTTTAGTATTCTAATTAAATCTTCAGCTTCTTTGTAATGACCAGGTCTAATATAAATGATTTTATTCTGACCATCAGAGGTAGGTAATAAACTGATCCAGCCTGCACCATCAGGTTCATTATGCCAACTATGTGGATACTGTAGTTCTGCCAAGGTCACTCCCACGATCTTTGAAGGTTGATAATTCTCGGAAGATGAGTGATATAGTTTGTCAGAGTATTATTAGGAAAATAATGCATAGAACTGTTACTAGGTAACGTCACATACAACTGATCCATGTTGAATAATAAGAAATAGAATTATACATAACATTTTATGGCGACAGGCGATTCAGATCTGTTTGAGGGATCAAACTATTAAATTTATCAGTGGTTTTTACCACTTCCACATAATATTTCTTCTATAGCATAGACATCATCGAGCGACTTTATAACTCTTTGTCTTGCAGTATATAAACTGGTAGATTTCTTTCTCTATTCTTTGGTAAATTGTAAATATTTCATCTGTCCATCGAAGCATATAACCCTTCTTAAACTGACGCTTCACTTTACTAATACGTACTTTATCACCTACATTGAACTGAAATTTTACTTCAATGGGTGGTTTATAAAGTGTTTTCTATACCACAGACTGGTTAGAGCGATTAACATCTACTGGTCTCATTTTAATGCTGCCATGACACGGTTGATTATAGGCACTGACCAGATGTTTTAATACATTGATATATTTATATGTTCCACGATGTGTAAAGTAGCACCACATTTTAGTTTTAAGAGTGTGGTTAAATCTTTCTACTATAGATGTTTTTGTTTCTTTGTGTGTAGTAAAGAAGTGAATGTCTTGTTTTTTTTGGGGGTATATTGTTGAAAGAGACGATTAGTAAACTTTGTCCCAGTATCGGTTTAAAGTTCACAAGGTTTTCGACCTTGTTTTAAAATCAGTTTGAAAGATTTTACAAGTGTTGCATCTTTCTTACCCTTGAGTGGAACAACTCATGCATATTTAGAAAATACGTCGATACACGTGAGTAAATACTTAAACTGACTGTTATATTGACTTAGGCTAGAGAGATCCACCAAATCAGCCTGCTATTGTTCACTGATCCCTGAAACGATAACTCAGTTTCTCGAAAACTTATATCTTACTGGTTTGTGTAAAGTGTATGTATCTTGTCGACTTAACCAGTCTTTAACCTGATCTACCTAGTGCCTTTACAGATCCAAATAAAGGCTGTATTCCACCAAAACTAGCAGGATTTGTAGGGTTATAATAGAGAAATTGTAGAGTTTTATTAGACATTATTTCTACGCCGTCTACTTTTATTTAATTTTTTACCATCAAATTTGTCTCTAACAGTAGAAATAATTTGACCTTTACAACAGACGATGTTAATTTTTTAGACGACTCAAGATATTACTAAGCTTAAAGGGCTGACAACAACTCATGACGACAGTCAAGACACAAATGAATAATACAATAATGCTTTATAAAAAATGATCCCATTTAGATACAGTACGTTTAGGTCTTCTAACACTTGTATCATATTTCATATACTTTCATCTGTCTACATTTCCAACAACTTCTTGGGGAAGGTTCATATTTGATAATCGTTCAGCAAATTATTTCCATCCTGTAGATTAAAATTCTTTCGTTTTCGCAGCACGTCGTTGATAAAGTCGATTATGTTACTGTTTGGGACGAATCTTCCACTAATTCTTCAAGATTATTTCACGTTAGATCACCACTGGAACGTATCAAGTTTATTAGAATTTCAGCTTTTTTATTTATTTCTGAGGAACGCTGTCAACGATCTCTAATTTTTCATGAGTCAGCGATTCCATTCTAATTTTAACGGGTTCCATGACTTGTGAATGAAAGTTCTGATGACGTTGTTGTAGTTGGTTTATCATTTAAGGGTAATGCATTATTTTTATGACTGACTATCTATATCTGTATCACTATCTACAGAGTTTAATACTTTATGTACTGGCCTTTCATAAACTTTGGATTGATAACGAGAATGTACCAATTCATCTGGAACGAGAACCATTCGTTTTGCCATATTTTTATATTCCAGCAGCTTTACCGATAGCCCATCCTGCCAAACGACCAAATAATGAAAGTATTGGTGCTATGAGTAATGGTAAAAATCATCCTTTCTGTATCAGTAAGTTTCTTTTCTGTTTCACTGATGTTTTCTTGACAGCTAACTCTCTCGATAATGACCTGAATCATCTAAGTTTCTGTTTTTGTATGTTCGTCATGGGAATGTTACCCTCTAAAACGTTTAAAGCACATTGATGAATACTCAAGATAAAGTCATTTTTAGCTCCGGCAATTATTCCTTTAGTCTGTTTACGTGTAGCTTTAGGTAATTAATGCACGGAGCAACTCTTGATGTTGTTTAATTATAAGTACCATGATGAATAAATGAAAAGAGACTGTGTGTACAACATATAAAAACTGTTTATTGATACATCCAATTAGATATAACATCAACTTTCTTCACACTACAGTGATAATAATTGTTAATATGAAACGGACATAATAGAGTAGATTTGGGAAGTTGATCAATCTTGGGGCATCCAGAGAATTCCATATTGAAACAAGGGATTTTCAACAAACTTGTCAATATCTCGGCTGTCTCTCTCCCCTTTTTATAAATGGTTGTAAAGTTTTCTCTCAATAATCTAGCCACACTCCACAGGTAGGGATAGTCAATATTACCATGGAATGTTACGAATGTGCTGTATCACCCAGTTACACTGACGACGATCAGCATCTGAAAGATATTTACTTGAAAACGGTTGTTTAAACAAAAACACGTTTATATGACTAGTGACTAAATATTTGAATGCATGTTCTTTAATTACGTATGGCCCATTCTTCAAATAAAACCCTTCTATTTCTACTACAGTTGCTGTTATGTTAATAAATGTATATATATTCAGTTAAATAATATTTATAACTTATTTTGGTACGTACATTATAACTTTACCTTCAGGAAAAAGTCCGGTCCTCAAACTGAACTGCTCAGGCGTTTGAGGTTTCAAATCGATGAGTAAGTAACCATATGGTTGTCTCGTTGCATCTTGATACGTGATGGAAACATTTGTTTTGCTAAAACGTTCAACTGAGATTTGTCTCTGACATTTTTGAACAGAATAATACTTTTAGAATTTAAACTAATATTACGCATTTTTCTACCCTGATGAAATACATTCTGTACAATATAAAAATACTAATAAATTCAAATGGTGACTTCCATGTGTAAAATGTTGAGACACTCGTTTATTTTCTCCACTTTCACTCATAAGATTGTCAATGATAAAAAGATTTGGTTTATCAGACTGTAAATAATCATGAAAATATTTAGGTAGGCCTTCGACAAATTGAATGATGGGAACGTTTTGCATTATTTTTGTATATAACTGTTGAAATTCACCACAAAAACCATACAATGTTTTCAGGAATTGGATAAATTACTTCACGATGATAAGTTAAAACTTTACTTACAATCTGTGATTTACCATTTCCTGTCGGACCTGACATATGTAAAAGGATGTAGTAGACGGTTATCCATCTTGAACTCTAATGAGAAAAAATTGTAATGTGACTCACCTTATATAGATCATGTTTGAGTGCACTTGGGAACCACCTCAATGGCCCTGCACATGGCCTCTTTTCGGTCTGTAGACCATGGCGAGGAGTTAGTTCCATGTGATACAAAAAAAAGTCAGTATCCATATGGAAGAGTATTAGAGTCTGGAAGGATGTGTCGTTTGGTGTAAACTGGACGATAATTCTTCTTTGTTGTAAATTGTCTGTGTCTTTAAGTTTGTGCAAATCGTATGATTAGTTACAGTTGTAGGAGGCTGAAAAGAACTGAATATATCGGTTATCATACATTTTATTGATGAAAAATTTAACTTTTAACCGTTGATGAAATTACGGATAAACCCTCTGATCTTACAGCATGACTTTGCGTCGTTGCGTAAATAAACTTAGTTTTTTGGACCACCACTGACCCACGATGTTATTTAGTGTCCGCCCAGCTCGTCTGTAAACTCTCCAAGATAATCTCCTAGAGGTGGGTCGTTAGATCCGTCTGAAATGTAGACAATACTATCTGTATCAATACAAAACAGACGAACCTATCTTTTCTATAATTTTCTACATGTGATGTTGTGAAAGCCGCCAGAAAGATGTTGGTTTGATCTTTCTGTGGCAGATATTCGTGTTTATGTTTCCAATGAAGAGCTATAACTTCTTCATTAATTAAAGTAATATCTGTTATAATTTTGGTGTTATTGTTCATTAACGAATGATATTCTTTAATAGAAGTTACGTAGGTCAGTTGTGATTTGTCCTCGGACATACCCCAACGACCCCAGAAAGAGTTAAGTCAAAGTTTTGCAACTGACCTTCTGCCTGGATTAAACTTTGTTTTCAGGGGACAGTTGCACTTCTTCCTTTTCAGCATGCTGTTCAATATATTGATCATTTTTGTATAGAAATTCGTGTTAATCAATATAAATGGTATGAAAACAACTTACAGTAGTCAGAGCTTCAGTCTCTTCAACAGACAGAGGCCACGAAGGGAAGTAAATTCCGCCTAATTGTTGGCACGCTTATCTCTAATTCGTTGAGATCTTCACTGCTGCTCGATAGTGGGTCAATTTCCTACATAAATATAAATTATCTGTGACAGTACTTATTTAGTTTAACAATATACACTATGCTACCAAAAGTCATGGGACACGGGTAGTTATGAATAAAACATGTTTTTTATTCCAAGAAATTAACAGCGTGTTGGCCTTAATGACCGCTTCAATGCGTCGTGGAAGACTGTCTACTAATTTCTAGTAGAAAGCTGGTGGTATTATGCTCCACTCCTCCTTTAAAGCATTAGTAAGCTCCATTACTGAAGAGGGCCGTCTTGGCCTTACCCTAATTCTGTGTTCCAGTTCATCCCAAAGATGTTCTATTGGGTTGAGGTCGGGGCTCTGTGAGGACCACGCATTCACAATCCTTGCTTTGTGACATGGAGCGTTATCATGTTGGAAGGTGTAAGAGCCAGAACCATAAAATTGCCACAATGTAGGACACACAGAATTGTTCAGAACATTAATGTAGGACTCAGCATTCATGTATCCATGCACTGCGATCAGTGGACCTAGTCCACACTACGAGAAACACCCCCAGACCATGATACCGCCACCTCCAAACTTCACTGTTGGGACAACACACTCAGGTAATATGCGTTCTCCAGGCATCCTCCATACCAAAACACGTCAATCAGACTAGAAGAGCGTGTAGCGTAACTTGTCCGCGCCTTGAGAATGCTAGTTACCTCATCTCTCTGTCAAACCCTAGAGAATTTGTGTTTGGAAATACAAGCAACCACAGGCAATCCTACAAGTGTTTCCAAGACACGTCGAAAGCTGCAGTCCACAAACTGTTGATTACAAAAACAAATGCACACCGTCGATTAGCATGGAGCAGGACACACCGAAATTGGACCATGGATCAATGGAACTCGGTCCTGTGGAGCTCGGCTTCTGTCAGTCAGTAGTTTACGCCTCCTTGTTCGTTTCTTGGGCTCATTGTCACGTGTGGTCTTCCATTTCTTGAGCACGTTGCCAATTATCGACCTGAGAATGTTGCGCAATAGCACGTTTAGACATTTTCCCCAAATGACATCCAACTATCATTCCCCTCTGAAACTGTTAGCTCTTTCCGTATACTCACCGTTTGGCATACAAATTCGAAATGACTTCTGAGCAAACCACCAAAGTATTTGCATATTTCATCGTCACACCCATTTTCCTACAATCAGAGGTGTATCCCATGACTTTTGGTAGGATAGTGTATGTTTCATTTAGTTCAGAAATAAATTAAAAAATCATGCTTACATCAGATGAGCTGTCCATGGTTATCGCTAGTAGAACTATAACATATAGTATTCGCATGATCGAGTTACCCATTTAGCTGTATATTGCGAAATAGACTTTGTCAACTCGTAAGTGACCTTTGTCATGCCTGTCAATGTCCTGTTCTCTGTAGCGTTAAGTCTGCGTTCACTGTTTCAAAAACATTATATTTGTTATAATAATTATTGTTACACGTGTTGAATACAACTTTCGTTTTATTCTAACCCAACAGTCTGACAATATGTCGGGCACGGTATGCTATAATTGTTTTATCATTGATAATTATATTTTAGAAACGTACAATTTAATTACATAGAAAAAGGTATTTAACTGATATGCGTCACTACATATTTACAGTGAACCATCTATTTTAACTATATTGTAAATACATAGATAATGACAGTGTATTATTTAACTTTTATTTTAATAACATTTACCCGTAAACATTAAATATATTGTAAATACATAGACAGCGACAATGTGTTATAATTCACTTTTATTTTAATAAAATTTTTCCATAAGCATAAATGTCGCACCTTTAAAAGAACTTTCATTTTATTGTAAGTGGACTGAAACACTTTGATAGTGTTACGTCTCCGTTCGTTAGTTAATTTTCCGTAAAAATTCTTTCCGATGAAACTTTAGCGATACAAGTCCTTTCTCATATAAAACTGGTTTATTCTTTCTGAATACAACTTTGCAAAACACTTAATTTCCACAGTCGCGCTATAACAAACGCTATAATTCACAACGAACGTCTCACGTGCTCAACAATACGTCTCTCTCTCTCTTTGTCCGCAGTTCAATTACACAGCATTACATTGTTGCCGTCACGTCTTGACCGTCTTATATATATAAAAGAATACCGAAATATAGTAACCTCCCGAGGATTCACGAAGCTTCGAGAATATGACGTGTTACTAGCGTCACGTGACCTCCGCTATCGTAACAATAGTTTTTCGGACACAGTTTGTAAGAATCTATGCTGAGTAACAAATTAATCATGTAAACGTTATGTAAAGTACTTTTAAATATCAGTAATTAAAGTATAATGTACATATGTAGAGTTCATTATTAAATGTATTGTGTATTATAATTACGGTCTAATTGAATATATTTAGTGATCTGCAAAAGTGAATATTAATCTTATTTAGAGTTTATTATTCATTTTGTATTATGATCATAGTAACTGATGTTTTGTATGTATAATAATATATGACAAACACTGAATTATATAATTCATGTTACCAAAAACTTTAATCACTTGGTTTATAATTTTATGGTCCTTGGACTAGCTAGCCAATTATTGCGAAATAGACTTGGCCATTCTAATCCTATGGTTTTTTCTAATTTTGTATATTTTCTTAACCAAGACGTCTTTGAATATCAAACATTTCGGACTGTGACCAACCTCTCTTCGTGGGTTATTTGAAGTGCAGACAATAATGACGTCAGTATTTCCGTAATGGGTTTGTGTACTCTGTGTGTGTGTGTGTGTGTGTGTGTGTGTGTGTGTGTGTGAGATTGCTTGGTGACCTTTGTAATTCTTAAAAGTCTGCATCCAGATTCTATGTGTGTGAAGTAAAGTTAAACAGTTTGACAATTCTAATCCGATGATATTTCTAAACTTTTATATTTCTTAAGCAAGACGGTCAGTATCCTTCAATGAGTTCATTTATTATATTTAGCTGTGTAGGGCGATTATTGGTTATAATATGAATTACTTGTGAACGTGAAACAGTAAGTGTCCTGTAGAACATTGAAAGAAGTTGTATTCCATACTTTCACAAGATTTGTGTGCATTTGAAGGTGATCTATGGTTAATTAGAAAATGAACGGATACAGTAAGTCAATCATTTATTATTTTTAGTACAGATGTTATGATATGCAAAATAATGATTTTAACATAATTAAATCTAGACGTCGATGGCTTGTAGAAGTACTGTCTCAGTATATTTGTTAAAATCCTACTGGCAGTTGTTAAAATAATAGTAATTCGATATATGTGTATGTGTGTGTTTGTAAAATATTTTGTTATATAAAGTCAAATTAGTGAAAGTAAAAGTTTTAATTATTGTATGATATGACCCTTTTAGGGCTATTTAAACATATAGTCATGTATTGTATGCGTCAGATTGAGTAAGATATAGACCTTTTAGGACAGGAAATGTAATAATTTAGTACTGAAAATCTTTAATCACGTGATAAAGTAAGTTTTAATTATCGTATTGTCCTTGTAGGAATAATTAATGATAAGGAAATGTAATGTTCTTTTTAGGACGAATTAATTAACCGAAGAATTAGCGTTAAGCGTCCTTTTTAGAACGAATTAATTATTATTGCTTTAATGGATTAAATATAAATGTTTTAATTAATTAGTGTTAAGCATCCCTTTTAGGATGAATTAATTAGCTAATGAATTAGTCTTAAGCGTCCATTTTTTATAACGATTTAATTATAAATGAATTAGAGTTAACGTCCTTTTTAGGAATGATTTAATTAATTAGTGATTAATTATCGACATGATGAGACGTATTGTATGAGTCATGGACGCCTGTCATGGCGGCCTAGAAACACGTTCTCTACTTTGTGGTACTATTACATAATTATTCATTATGGCGGCCTAGCAACCCGACCCTAACGACCCGTCCTCTGGTGGCAAAACTGTGAACTATAATATTTGATGACATTATTTCTCCCCTGAGGCAGCCAATCAGCGTGGGGCAGCAGCCTTTGGATGCGATAGTGCTAGTCTTACTGCTAACTTTATTATTGCTGTGCGAACCTTTATTAACAGATGTGCTACAGAAAATCCGGAAATAAACAAAATTAACTTTTTTTTTTTTTTACAATTACATATAAGGGAAGCAACTTTTCATTTCCTAAGATAACCTTTCATTAATCATGAATTTACATAACTTCCGTCCAGGAGACGGGTACTCCAGCTAGTATTTTAATAAAGTATTTTTTCTCTTAACTCCAAAACTGCGAGTTTTAGCGAGGAAGAAACGTGAGGTGCAGTCTATTCTTGCATTCACCTCACCCCTTTTCAGAATCACCTGTTTTAACCATTCGCACCACGATACAGTAGTGTGTTGTCTGTCAGTCCTCTAGTAGGCACTAAAATAACGTTGCAATTTGTACTGTTGTGACGTCAGTAACTTTGGACTTAAGCAAATCGAGGAACAAGGCTAGGCCTCTTTTAGTGATTATATGTAATTTATGTGTATGGTGTTTGGGTTGTCTTTTACTCACTACATTTAACCTATGTATTTGAATAATATAGTGCCTTATAGGTTACTTCGGAGCCGCCGTGGTGCGTCAAATCCCACTACTCTGTCTGACAAGAGATATCTAAAAGTTGGCAGTTAATGGTGTTGACTTCCTTCTAGTTTATCGCTTCAAAATTAAAGACTGCCAACGAACAAACTTTCTATAACATTTTTTCTTCTACCAAAATATATAAAAAATTTACAGTTCATTACAATATATCTGTAAAATAATATTGCTAAAATTTTATCCAGAGGTAGGTCACTAACACTGGAAACATCAGGCTGTTAATGGAAGGTTATTAATACCGGTCATATCAAATCAAACATGACTTAAATCTTTATCTCTCTTATCCCTTTTTATTCCAGACGTTGGACGAATGTTCAGTTTTCTTACTGCCATACCCTCTTTTAAACTGAGGAACTGACTTTCTTTTTACTTTCAAGAGGGTTGAGGTTATGTTACAATAAATATTATTGTTTGCTGTCAGATTTGGAAGCAGCATTATTATTATTTTATTTTTCGGGAAAATCTTAGTTTCTCTCTGAGATAACAAGATTGGACATATAAGAGATAAAGATGTTTGTAGATTGCTTTATTTTCGTCTGATCCTCAAGTGTCCCTAATGCTTGCAGTGGTAATAGTTTTATATATTAAAGCTGTTGTAGATAAAAGCTCATTTTTTAATTGATGACCCCTTCTTCTGCGAATTGCTCGACACAAGTTCTTTTCACTTTCGATGACGAGGAACCCACTTTGAGATTAATAATGGTTGGAGACGGCTTGAATGGATAATGAAGAAAAACTTTAATATAAGTTAAACCTTGTCGAAACGTTGTACATTTGTTGTTATGTTAAACTTGCATTAAAGTTTTTCTTCATTACTCATTCAAGTCGTCTCCAACCGTTATTCTTCTTCTCACTTTTTCTACTAAAGAGCGTACAACTTTTCTGTTGTAATGTAGAAGGGTTTGAAGAGAATCAGTGGTTTTTATTTTTAGCCGCCAATATTTTTGTATACTAGTAACTATTCTATAGTTCATCTTCTAAACAAGCACCTAAAATAAGATTTTGTTATCGATTCCTCTTTCCATAGTAAGTTGAATAGTCGGTTTTTGAAATTTGACAGAAATTTTTCCACCATCTCTTCAAGTGTTGTTAACACAGCGAAGCCATACCTTAGGACGTTCATTGAATGTTGAAAGTGGTTCCTGTTCAACGTTTTTCATATATAAGTAGAGTACAATCAGAAACATACTATAAGTATGCCACCGTCCAATTCGATTTTAGCATAAAGCTGACGTTTAATCAGATTGTTTCACCTCTTATTTTGCATGTATGAAATGTATATCTACTATTTTTGCGTGAAAAATTATAATACATTTTTATTTGTGATATGTTGTTAGGTTTTTAAGAACACCAACAGTATGGGTGTCTAATATTTTAATTAAATTCTCTCCACGAAAAACGGTACCATATTTAGTATATTGTTGTCGACTTTCAAGGTCACTTCTGCAGCGACCTGATGATGGTTTCGAAATTGGATCATAAAGCTCGTTTGATTAAAGATAATTGAATGAGTGGATATTCAGCCTATTAATAAGGTGACTTAAATGTTATGAAATTATGTCAAAGTAAATGATAATATGAAACTTATATGAGAAAAGATGCTCATATTATTTTTCGTCATCATTTAGTGTACAAAAAGGAGTATACTACGGTTATATTAAATGCATTTTAAGAAGCTTTTTGTACATTAATTTTATTGTTTATTATTTTGTCAAACCAAATACAATAATATAAGACTTATTTACGAAGAAGAAATGTATGAAGCAGTCTGTTTTTGGAAAACAAGCATTATGAAAGTAAAATGAGACTCGGTGTTTAGTGTGTCGGATTGTATATACGAAATTTTAGGGTTCGCGTCCTGGCCGTTACAGTAAAAACAAAGAAAATGAGCACTTTGGGATCATGGATGCTTTATAAAAGTTACGGTCAAGTGACCTATTTGATTAAAGTAGCCCAAGAGTTGGCAGTGGGTGATGTTGTCTTGTTGCCTTCCCTGTATAGTCTATCATTACAAAATTATATATCATCTTGAACATTTATTCGACGAGTAACTTTGCGCAAAAAATCAACAAAACAATAATCAAATAAGACCAGTTATTTATTATGTATCATATATCAAAATCCAAATCAAGTGACATGAATCTTACGTGGAATTGCAGGATGAAATAATATAATATTTATCTCGAAAATGTTCCCAATCAAGTTCTTACCAATAATGAAATTTAGAGACAGACTGAATACTTTGAATTTATTTTCGGTTTCAGTGAAATCATGAAAAAATAGGTTTAACCGCTAATTCATCATAGATCCAACAAGTTGCAAGTTTTGATTCAGTACACACACACAAATAGATTTACTTACAAAGCTTTCAATATGTTTATTAAGTCGAAAAATATTTTGTATTTGTTAAAAATTACTAAACCTACCAGAAACTAGTTCTAGTCGCAATTGAGCGGATATTAAAGATTATAGGTCTACCATCTGCTTTCTTAGAACTATCATGTAAAACCGTCATCGTTAAGTGCATTTTTCCTACCGTCACCTTGGAAGTTAAGCACACAGTTGACCTACAAATCTCAGCAATGACATTGAGATCCTAGCTGTTTTCTCCTGTATCAGTATCACGAGTTTTAAAAGATAAATGTGAACAGGAAATATATATATAGATTCTCATTTTAAAGAAATATCATAAATAGTTTCGTTTTGAGTTTACTTACTGTAAAAGCTGTAAATTGTGATAAGATATTGTTACGACAGCGGAGGTCACGTGACACTAGTAACACGTCATGCGCTTCTAGAACGTTCATGTCCCTTCTTGAAGCCTCGAGAGGTTACTAAATATGCGGTATTCTTGTATATAAGCCGCCAAGAAGTGACAGTAACAATGGAATGTAATTGAACTGTAGACAGAGATAGAGACGTATTGTTGGGTCGAGCGCATGTGTCGTTCGTTGTGAATTATAGCGTTTGTTTAACTTATAGTGTGACCGTTGGAATTAAGTGAATTTCAAAGTTGTATTGAGAAAGAATAAATCAGTTTTATTTAAGAAAGGACTTGTATCGCTAAAGTTTCTTCAGAAATAATTTTTACGGAAAATTAACTAACGACCACAGACGTTACAAATTAATGTCAGAGAGTGGGACGGAAAAAGAAAAAAAATTGAAACGAGAAGTGGCAAATCAAACTACAGCTTAGCAGATTTGATGGCAGTGTTACGTCTCTGTTCTGATTTTCTGTAACTTCGTTCCGACAAAACTTTAGCGACACAAGCCCTTTCTTAATAAAACTGGTTTATTCTTTCCGAATACAGCTTTCCGATACACTTAATTTCAACAGTCGCGCTATAACAAACGCTATAACAAC
>NW_013666321.1:174318-184776 GCF_000517525.1 Limulus polyphemus | reverse complement strand
AGTTTGAGGTTTGCTGCTTTCAAATGCTTGAATACTTCCTCTAGAGGTATTGTTGGGTCGAGCGCGTGTGTCGTTCGTTGTGAATTATAGCGTTTGTTTAACTTATAGTGTGACCGTTGGAATTAAGTGAATTTCAAAGTTGTACTGAGAAAGAATAAACCAGTTTTATTTAAGAAAGAACTTGTATCGCTAATGTTTCTTCGGAAATAATTTTTACGGAAAATTATCTATCGACCAGAGACGTAACAATATCACAATTGTACGAAACTTGAAATTCATATTCATAAACGAGAAGTACGTGAATTGTCATACTCGTAGGAATATTGTTATATAAACAAGCATTCGTTATTTACTGTTTTATTTTCATAGTTCGCCTGATAGTTAAGGCGCTTGTCTTACAATATGTGAGTCGTGGGATTGAACCATCACCGAACAAACCCCTTTCAGCCGTGGGAGCATTTGAATATGAGAGTCAATTCTTGGTAAGGATAGGCCAAGAGTTAGCGGTGGGTGGTGTAGACTAGTTCTCTGTCCCACCCCAGTGGCTCAGTGGTAAGGATGAAGGCTTATAACGCTTAAAATCAGGTTTCAATACCTGTGGTTGGCATAGCACAGATATCGTTTTGTGCTTAACTACAAACAAACAAAATTCCCCTCACCTATCACTTCAAAATTAGGGAATACTATTGGAAATAGCCTACAATAGCTTTTTGCAAAATTCGAAAACAAAACTCCTAGCTAAAGTTGATAGCAATAATGAAAAAATCATACAAACAATCATTTTTACTGGAATAGTCAGTGTGTAACTGTAATGTAACAATGTTACATTTAATTGACTTAACCACTTTTTATTTCCTTTTTTTTTTAATTACAAAATAATATGATAACTAACCAAAGATAAATACATTACTTATTTCATCTAATATCGAGATATAAAATACATTCCACCACTATATGAAGCCTATTCTTTTGAGTTGCCCTTATCCAAGGTTACATATGAAGGGAGTAATTCCCTCAAAATCGGTATAACTCGGTGACAAGTGGTAAATCGATTGATAGCTTAGGCTTCTCATTTATTTTATATGTAAGTAATTACTTTTGTCCTTTCCAGTTGAAAAAATATAATAAAGAGTTAACTATGTCTGTACCTTTTGAGAGATACCTATATTAAATGCAATTTGTCTAAAGAAGAAAGTGGAATGAAACGTATAGAAAAAATAACATGATCACTAACAATTATTAACAAAGGATTTATCTTTTTAAAATAAGTAATGTAGTTGTACTATTTATATATGAAATAACATCATGTTTAGGGACAACAAGGAACCAATTGGTCCATTTGGGCTGTCCTATCCTTTAAACTAAAACTATTATATAATAATAAAAACAAAATCTCTAAAAGTCAGCCCTTATCATTCATATAGTTATCAAGTTTTCTCTTAAACTCACTTAAATTTACTTCCTCCACAGCATTTGAAGGTAACCTGCTCCACCCTGTTATAAAAGAATAAAACTGCCTTGATAACTCCTACCCTGCCAAAATGTATATTTGTGTCCCCTAGTCCTATCATTCTAACCATTAAGTATAAAAAAGATGATGCATCAGCACCATCAATCTTAAACATCTCAATCAGATCTTCTTCAACTCTACATTCTTATTTCTCTGTTTTTCATCCACCTTATGAGCCTAAGCAAAATTCACAAGTGCAAATTATTGTTTTTTTTTTATCAAGAAGTACATGGGTCTTACAGACTTGATTGATAAAGAGAAAAAGAAGTACCTTATAGTGAAGTGACTGAAACCTAAGATCTCTCTTCAACTACAAGTATGCACTTCAGGTATTATTAAAATTCTATGATCTTTTTTATGATGCTATTTAATGATCAACACTATTTTTTCAGGATGAAGAGGAAGAAATCAAGCTTGAAATAAATGTTCTGAAAAAGGTGAGATAGTGATGATAACAAAAATGCCAGCCATATTTCGATAGTAATCTTTATTATTCATTATAACTTACAATAATGTTGAACTTGTTAGAAATAAATTCTTGGTTTATTTTTATATAACCATGATTTTAATTTCTTTATGGTTGTTTTTTATACAAATAAACTATACAACTTTGTAGATAATTTTTTTGTTTTATATATATCCATAAAAATCTTAAAGGGACAAAAAGGAGCTTATTAGCCCATTAAGGATGTCCCTTCCAGCTCCCAACTATAATCACCCCTTACTACTCATGTATTCATCCAATCTTTTCTCAAAGTCAGTTAAATTTTTTGCCTCTACCAGCTCACTCCAAAAGCCAACCACCCTGTTTGAAAAGTAATACTCTCTAAACTGCAGACAACTTCTACGCTGCCAAAATTTGAATTTATGACCCTTGTCCTATTGTTTTCACTGCTAAACACAAACAAGTTAATACCCTTAAACACCTTAATCAAATCCCCTCTGACCCTTCTCTCCAAAGAAAACCAGTTTAAGAGATTTTAGTCTATCCTCGTAGGACCAGTAGATTTTCACTCTTTTTAAATTAAGTAATCATTAAGCTCAAAATAGTAGTTTTGTACTAAGACATACAGAATGAGCTAGTTTAGTAGAATCCCCTTCCCATTATGTAGCTGTATGCTTAACAACAAACTTAATGATAATATTTTGATTACTTTAATTGCTGTAATGATCAAAAATAGTAAATAATAAGAAATCCCAGTGAAGATTTCTTGATTAATTTCATGACAATTGACCTAATGGTGATTTTGATTAATCATGCAATTGTTAGAAAAAATAAGAAGAGTAATAAATGGAATCACTAATTTGGATTATTTGATTATTTTTGTGACATTAATCAATAAATCATAATTTTGATTAATCAATTAGTTTACAAAACACTAATTAATGTGATTGCTGCACCTTAGTAATTGATTAACTTGCCCAACTCTACTTGTAATACATTTCATTCCTGTGCTTTAATCTGTTGTTTTTTTCTCAACAAAAACGCAAAAATAGCATATTTACAAGTAACATACATGTAAAAGAGAAGTGCATGTAATGTTCTCTTTCTGGTTGAAAAGCATGTGTAACCTGCTTGAGTTTTTATATGTATCTTATTTTAAGAGAAATAATAAAGTACTTGAAAATACGTTTTTTGTTTTGTATAAAGTTACAGGACATGTACTAAATAATTTATATATTTTATTGGCAAAGTATCATATACCTTTACCATTTACATTACTTTAGCTATTTTTATATTACTCTTAATATAAATATAGTTTTATAAACTGAATCTTGATTTTCTTCCTATTTTAGTATTCTCACCACAGGAATATTGCAACGTATTATGGTGCTTTTATTCAAAAGAGTCCACCAGGAAAAGATGACAAACTGTGGGTATGTTTTTTTGTTGGGACATGTGTTAGCATTTTAGGCTGAGGGCATAGGTATAGTAGTGAATAAAACTTTAAGAACAGTTCAGCTATTTAACTACTACTTGTCTTATTCAGCTTGTGATTATACACTGGAAGTGACTAACATTTTAAGGATGTTTTACAGTTTTGTTAATTGTGTCCTAGAAAATGTTTAATAATACATCAGAAATAAATACTTTTTTATGAAACTAGTAAAAGCTAGTTAATATTAAGTTCAACTGAGAAACTTTGTTTCAATGAATTAATAACAGATAAATAGAAAAAACAGAATTCTCAGGTAAATCATGAGTAGAAAAATATTTTACTATATTTTCTGCAATAACCAACATAAAGTCATATATACACCCACACGTGTGTGTGTCACTGTAATTCAGCTAATCATGTGCAGACTTGTAACACCATATTTAGTGCAGTTTGAATGATTAGTAAACATTGTAAGACATATTTAAGCAGTATCACTTGGATGTACATGCAATTTAAGTTGAAATAGACATTTATAATAAGAAGTTTTTGAATACTAAACTAAATATACTTATTGCTGTTGTCACACAAGTCACCTTTTTATGCATTTTTATTTTGAGGAAAATTTCCTGTTAAATAATTAAATCCAATTCCTAAAGAAGTTATTTTTTCAAATAGTTATTATTTTTGAATCTGATAATATTGTAGATTCAATGTTATCTATGTTCAAATGGTTGACCATTCATAAAATATACTAAAATGTATTTTGTGTACGTCAAGTAAAAATTCATAACTTTGAGTTTTGTAATTTGAGGTATGAAATAGTTTTCAATCATTTTTAAAATTTAATTGTTTTTTTATATTTTGAATAAATGTCTGAATTAATAATTATTGTTGAAGGAAAAGAATTTGGTATTGTTGCCATGTGCTGATTTTACAGATAAACTCTTTCTTTTGTTAGTTGGTAATGGAATATTGTGGGGCAGGTTCTGTAACAGACCTTGTCAAGTGTAAGTATGTCAATTATTCTGACATTCTAGAGTATAATGCATAGATGTCCTTGTAGTAGTTTTTCCCAACATTCCTTACTATTATGTGCAAAAGTCCTTGAATTTGTCGTTTTTATACTTAGAAAATAGCAGTTTTTCCTTGTAGTAGATTTCAGTTTATATACAAGTAAAATAAAATTTATACAGAATTTGTAACATATTTTAAACCATCCAACCTAATATATTATTGACCTTTATTATTTTAGATGTTTAAAACAATTTCTAATTGTTTTGCATGAAATGAAATTTATCATCAAATAATTTATTTTAGTGCTTTGTTGAAATAATTAAGTCATAATTATTGTTGGCTTATTGTGTTGATATTTTAACACTATGTTTTATTGATATTTGTTGTGCAATTTGAACAAATTATATGTTTTATAAAGTACAGATTTATGTTTCCAATGGTTCACTTTTTGAAGTAACTTAAATATTCTTCTGACCTGTTCACCTCAGCAACCAAAGGGCAGTCTTTAAAAGAAGAGTGGATAGCCTATGTTTGCAGAGAGATTCTTAGGGTAAATATTTCCGATAGCCTTGTATTTACTAGATTTTTCAAAGTGAACACAGCTTAGAATAAAAATAAAACACTCAGTATTTGAAAAATTTATAATAATTGTTGGCCTACTCAACATATTGCTCTTTTTGTAAAAAATGTTTTGAATAAATCTATATTTAAAAGTACTTTTCATATTTAAAATTATATTTTCTTTGATTAAACATTTGTATAGTGTGAAAAGTAAGCTTACTAGTTATGTCCGTGAAATCAAATAGAAATTCATGTTTTTTTCAAATTTTAGGGTCTTAGTCATCTACATGCAAATAAGATAATTCACAGAGACATAAAAGGTCAAAACGTTCTTCTCACAGATAATGCAGAAGTAAAACTAGGTGAGGAATAATAAATTTTCAAAGCATTTTTGATGATTTTAAAATTTTGCAATATAAATTTTTCTTCCAGACTTTATTATGAGAACCTAATATTTTATTTTACACTATATTTCTTTTTTTTTCACATTAACATTTTCCTTGGATGACAAAATCATTTGTTATACTTATTAATATCTTTCAATTTTTATGCATGCTATTAAATTTTTCCTATTAATTTTCATAGTTCAAAAAAACTGGAAATTCAATGACGAATTTTATTATTTTCAAGCAAGAGTTATAGTGAGGAAATGGTGCATCTTCATCTTCTACACAATAGGTGGGATTCAAAAATTTGAATTTTGAATTTTTCAGTTGATTTTGGAGTGAGTGCCCAACTCGACAGAACAATCGGAAGGAGAAATACATTCATTGGCACACCATACTGGTATCTCGTCTATTTTGCATAATTTTTTATACTTCACCATTGAGATGTTTTTTTCTAAGAATGTGCTTTAAAAAAATTCCACTATATGATAAACGTGATAATGATACAGTGTTTTTAAAATTATTTTTGTCTTAGATGGTGATCTCTTCTAAGGTTCTTTTCTTAATGGAGAATTACTTTTTCCTACATTTAATATTCTAGTATAATTCAGTTTTATGTCTTATTGATGATTTTACTTTTTATGTGAATAATATTACCTGTTGGTTTTTTGAATATGAATTCTTTACCTAAAATCTCCCCCCCCCCCTCTCACACACACACAGACACCCACTTCAAAGAGCTGTTTTACAGGTCTTGGCTAACCATTTCTACAGACTGATTAGTTATAGCATGATGTAACCAAACTGAAGGTGAAGGTTTGTAGTATACAGCTTTGACTTAGCTAACTGTATCTCCAGATTGAATAATGATAACATGATGCAACCAAACTGAAGGTCAAGGTTTGTAGTATGCAGACTTTGTCTTGGCTAACTGCATCTCCAGATTGATTAGTTAAATCATGATGTAACCAAACTGACAGTAAAGGTTTTTACTACACAGCTTTGTCTTGTTTAACTGCATCTTCAGATCAAATCATAATAACGTGATTCAACCAAACTGCAGATGATGATTTTTACTATAAAGCTTTGTCTTGGCTAACTGCATCTCCAGATTGAATACTGATAACATGATATAACCAAACAGCTTTTATTTATCACACAATCTGAAGTTTTAAAGTGAATATTTATGTTCTCATCAGTACTCTGTCTGGTTGCATTCAGTTCCTTAATTCTATAAATATAGAGAAATTTGATCTTGGAATTTAATTTGCATGGTAAAGTGCTAATTTTTCTGATAAGCAAATTAAAAGTAAGGTACTGTGACCCTATTTTTACTTTTGGAAACATGAATATGTGTGTATATGCAAGATACTTCTGTCATTTAACTAGACTGATATACTGACTTATTAATAACATAGTTTTGTTTCTTGTTTAATAGGATGGCTCCAGAAGTTATTGCTTGTGATGAAAATCCTGATGCTACTTACGACAACCGAGTGAGTTTCACTTAATTTTGGATTTCCTTTTAAAAAATAAATAAAAAGACCAGTCTGTGTGACCATAATACTACTACTTTAATAATTACAGCTTTACTTTATAATTACATTTTCATATGTATTGACAGAAAAAATTTACAGACAAACCATTTACTAATAATTCTTTTCCTAAAATTTTTGGTAATAAATAAATTAATAAGTATAATAAATTATAAAGTTGGAATTTAATTCATGTTTATTATAAAAACAATGAAAAACATTTTTTTTATCATAGGTTTCCAGTAAAAAGTTATTTTTTATATTCAGTCATTAAAACTGTTACTATTGATGTTATTCAGAGTGACCTTTGGTCTTTGGGAATAACTGCTCTAGAAATGGCTGAATCTCAACCACGTAAGTAAATATTTTATACTTTTTTGTATAAAGACAGCTATTAAATTCTGTAAAAGCTTTGTACTTTAAGAATTGTTTAAAATTTTGGCTTCTAGTTTTGTTTTCAATTTCTGCATTAAAACATCATTATAAACATATAAAAAAGAGCATAAATAGTGAGTTTTGTTATCTCATTTCTTTGTAATATGCACTCAATTGAAAAATTGGATTATTTATGAACAAAGTTTATGCTATTTTATAAGGTTTTTTTAGAATACATAGTGGTTTTTCTACTTGTAGTTTAAAATGGAAGACACCAGAAACTCAATAAAACTGTCAGTTTCTCTTGTTTGCAATAGCTTTGTGTGACATGCATCCAATGAGAGCGTTATTTCTTATTCCTCGTAATCCTCCTCCTCGCATGAAGTCCAAGAAATGGTCAAAAAAATTTCATGGCTTTATTGAGACAGTACTTGTGAAGGACTATCAACATCGGCCATACACAGACCAGCTACTCAAACATCCGTTCATCAGGGACCAACCTACGGAGCGACAAGTGCGGATCCAACTGAAAGATCACATTGACAGATGCCATAAATACAAGAAAGGTGAAGTTTTTGATCAAAATGGTATATACATGCTATTACTACCTTTCTGTGTTATGGTTAATTCCCTTGTTTTTATTTGTTATGATGGTAATGATGTTTTTGTTTTATTAGTGTAGATTGCTTATCTGTAAAACACTTCTACATATTCATGTACTTACATGTAAATCTTACTTTTGCTCTTACATGTAACAAGTCTTTTTCTCTGGTTATTGTCTGTTCCATGTTTATGTATAACCTTATAATAAAAGACAGGTAACGCTTAATACTTTAGGTAATCAAATGTTAATTACACAATGCTTGAAACTTATTGTCTCATATTTTTATACTATTTCTGACTTGTAAAACACTTGTACATATTTATGTACAGATACACCATCGATTTTCCGGGGAACCTTGGTTCCAGAGCCTTGCCGGATTATCCGTTTTGCTGAACCAACAGAGGTCATGAAATAATAGTTCAATAATACACCTCTGACCCACTAATTATACCCCTCCCATGTCTCTAAAGCACCATGGACTGCTAGAAACTTAAATAAAACAAATATTAAGCTTAAATTAAATGTGAATTAAATGATTAATGAAATACATTAGTACAGTATAAATGCCAAAGTGGCAAATTATAGAATTTTACTGTTATTATTATTATTGTTATTTTTAAGTTATATTTTGAATTTTCATACACTATTATCAACATTCTGTGTTGTAAAAAATTGAAGAAAAAATCAAAACTAAATATTTGTATCTTGTTAAACTACGTATTCTTGGTAACATTCATCAAAAAATTCAAGCAATTTGATCCAATAGTTTAATATTTATAAGACAATATTCACGAGAGTGACATATCTACTTAAAATGTAAGTAGCTTGTCCCAAAAGAGCGTGCACCATAAGCAATGCCATTTGTGGCTGCCCATTGAAGTAGTCTGGCAGTTGTGGGAATTTCAATTACATTATCATAATGTTTTCTGGAATAAAGTATGTGCCGGACCATCAGTTGCCATAAAATCGGTGGTGTACTGTACTTACATGTAAACTTACTGATGGTTTTATTTTATGGTATGGTTAGGAGAAGTTAATTCTCTATTACATGAAAATTTATAACCAACAGAAATTGAAATTAAAAAAAATATATTTCAGTTTTTCCCATGTTAAAAATTTAATATCTTTCTAAGAGATATTATTGAATCTGTATGTAGGAGAGTCACAAGAAGTTTATCGATATAGTGGGAGTGAAGGAGAAGAGGAAGACACCCCACCTACAGGAGAGCCCAGGTTGTATGATTGGAAAGTTTTTAATATTGAGTGGTTAATTTCCAAAGAACATGTATGTGTATTAACATTTGCCTGTGTTTGTGGAACACAAATTATTATAATTTATATATTTCTGACATCTATTAATGGTCATGGACCATATTAAACCAGTTATGTTTCAGAAATGGTGTTGCTAAGTGATATATGAATTTCGTTTTACTTCTTATTCTTGGATCAGATTTTAACTAGGACTAGCTTCAGAAACAATATATTGGTTAGCTTCAGAGTCTTATTGTTCATTTTCCAGGATGTTTTTACTTCTATATTTTAACATGTCACAAAGTTTCACTGATTTGGTTTCCTAACCAAATCAGTTGGACTTTTTGGTTTGGTAGGATGTATGAGTAAAAGTGTCTGATGAACGAAAAAAACACCCCAAACATTGATATTAATAAATACATATTGTTTCGAAGTTAAAGTTAGATCAAAGAAAGTATGTTTAATACACTCCAGTTAGTATTTCAAAAGTTTAAAACAAACGTGGTAAGGAACCATTACATGAAATAAAAATACATGTAGATTATTTTATTTTCATTATTGAGAAGAGAGGATTATACCTCTCAGGTTGTTTGGTTGGTTTGGTGCTTTATGGCACAAAGCAGCGAGACTATCTGCACCAAACAACTGGTAAAAACAATGAAAGTAAATTAAAGTAAAATGTAAAAATACAGCGAGTTAAAACCAATACATGTCGGTAAAAGATTTATATAGAATTAAAAACATGTATATTGCATAAAAATTAAAAATACAATCTAATTGGACAGTGTCACCATTACCAATGACACTGTCCAGTGTCAGGGGTAAATTTTTAGAAAAAATGTGTCTAAAATGGTGCCGCCGCTCACAGTCGTAACGACGGTATCACAGTAAAATGTGGGCTATTGTGTCATGAGTGTCACAATGGCTACACATCAGTCAATACCTGATAAAAGAAAATGATGGGTTAAAAAACTATGACCAATGCGTAGCCTTGCCAGGACTACTTCCTCCTTCCAATCCTTACAGAAGCAAGACGGCCAAAGACCAATAGAAGGTTTGATCTGGAAAAGCTTGTTATGGCATTGCTCACTCCAAGCCGACTGCCAACTGGCATGAAGCCACGCCTTGAAGACAGGACCGTAGTCCATGTATGGGACAGGCACAGTCGTGATGGCACCAGAGCAGACGGACTTAGCTGCGGTGTCAGCGACCTCATTCCCATGAATACCGACGTGGCTAGGGATCCAGAAAAACTGGATGGAAGTAGAAGATAGAGAAAAGTGGGCCAATTGGTGTTGAATATCGACGAGAACAGGGTGAGAACTAACATTAAGCGATTTCA
>NW_013666321.1:172371-173358 GCF_000517525.1 Limulus polyphemus | reverse complement strand
AGAAAACCGAGTGAAAAGTGCAGGGTAGCAAATCGAGAGATCAATGGCAGTAAAAGACTGACAAGGTACATGAAAATAAGTATATTTTCCAGTATTGAAAAGAGAAAGATTGTGATCCGAGAGCATGCGCTCTATGGAACGACCCCTCCCATCAATATCAGCACCACCCCAGAGGGGGTTGTGTCCACTTAAGTCTCCCAAAAGTAAAACGGGAGGTGGCAACTGGTCAACGAGAGCATCAAGGTCCGACTGACCCAGGCATTCACTGGAAGGAACAGTGGGGACAGAGATTGGAGTAGATGTAGATCTATCAACTCTATTATCCATGGAGGGCAGAAGACTCCACACATGGCGTGAAAAAGACTCAGATGGAGGCACGGAAAGGTCCGTCTGCACTCCCACTGTAGCAGTGGAGCGTAATGCAAAAGCATATGTCCGAGATGTAGTAGGAAACAATAGCTTCCGAGCCTCAGGATAAGAGATGTTATTAAGAGTCTTCAGACCCTGTACCTCTTTCTCCTCCACCGACTTAGGGCAAGACTTAAAGTAAGAGGGGTGGGAACCACTACAATTAACACAGTGAGGGTCCATTTTGCACTCGTAAGAGTCATGGTCCTTGCCACCACAACGAGCACACGTCACAGAACCACGACAAGATGTCTTTGAGAGACCGAACCGCTGACACTGAAAACATCGGAGAGGGTTGGGAATATAGGGCCATACCTTACAGTTCAAATAACCTGCCTTAATGGCGGCAGGTAGACGTGGTGATGAAAATGTCAAAATCAAAACTGAGGTCAGCACCATAATTCCAGCTTGACAAGAGGAGATGCTTCGAACTGCTGAAACTCCTTGGCTGGAGAAACTAGCAAGGATCTCCGACTCGAGATAGACTTCAAGTCCCTCTCAACAATAACTCCTCGTGAGGAGTTCAAGGAAGCATGGGGAGTAACCTCAATGGGTATATCCCCAATGGCCTTTGAATTC
>NW_013666321.1:122578-171371 GCF_000517525.1 Limulus polyphemus | reverse complement strand
CCCCTCACCACGTACAGGAATCCACATCGAGGGGTATACCTCTCAGATTATCCACTTTAAAAAAATGATGTATTATAAGTTTTGCTTGAGTAAATTATTCATTAAAAACTTTTTTTTATGTAGAAACAGGGTCTTATAGTGTGTGTGTATCTATATATACATATATTAGAGATGGCTGATATTGGTATTCAAAACTTTTATTTAAAAACACAAAACAAGTAAGTTGGTACTTATTTTATGTTTTTAAATACAAATTTTTGATACCCATATCAGTTGTCTACTGTATGTATATAGTTACTTGAAGTGGGTTCCTCATCATCATGAATGAGGGTCTTATAGTGTATCAATTATGTTTTTAGGGCAAATTAATTAGTGATTTTTCACACAGTCTTGTTTGCAGTAAATTATATTCTTCTTTCAGCTCAATTAATCCTGTTCAACATGATTCAACCTTAAGGAGAAATTTTCAGCAACTTCAGGAAGGCCATACACTCACTTCCAATGACCGCCCAGGTTCCAGTAATTTCCCTCCTCCACCTCCTCCTGTGGGACCACAAGAAATTCCAGGAAGACCACCAGTACCACCTCAAAGACTAATAGGTAGTTCTAAAAAATAGAAAAAAAATATTTGCCTTTTTATAAAATTATCTTGGTGTTAACCTGCTGATTGAATCTTATGGCAGAAGTTTGCTTTGCAGTAACTATGTATTGCTTAACTTTTTCAGCACGGGCTTGGTCCCTGGGACTGACCTTGTAACCATTTTGTGCTTGTTATAGTTTTTGTGCTATAACTTTTTAATTATTAAGCGCATGTTCACGAAATTTGCCAGATTACCAGTAAATATTACAAGGCTTTTATACACAAAACATCAGATTTTTTAAATTGTCTTAAGGTGTTTTAAGTAAAGTTGTGCCTTTTTGTTTTTGCATGTTGCCTATCCAACATGCAAAGTAATTTAATTTTAAGAATAAAATATTTTTATGCATCAGAAAATTTTCAACTTTCATTTGCAAAATTTTTATAACCTCCAGATAATTATCAAGCATTTTTTATTTTCACTATTAAATTGCTGTATGGGTTTGGTAGATTTAACAACTCGTAACCACCACACAAAAAATTTGCAAATAAATATAAATTATGCTTTTTTCGTTCTAGAATGACCACAAATTATTACTCAAAAACACAAATTTAGTCTAAATAGCTTAAGTGTCATAACATTATACATTTATATAGTCATGACCCATGACTATTTTATTGTTCCAACTATAAAAAAATTTTGAGTATCAACCCTTGTTTGTACTGAGGGTTTCAATATTCTTAGTAAACTCAGTGAATATACGAGTGAGAAAGCTTTCAAGATCAAGAGAGATATCTGCGAATTTTCTCACAAATTTCCTGTATCATAATTCATGTAATCTCTAGTTTCCAGAATAACATGATTTGATCATCAAATCTTGCTACTGGATACCAGTAATGTAAACAGACCAACAGTCATTAAAATATTATTTTCAAAAGACTGGTGTCTCGAGCATGATGTTACCAACTACAAAGATTTTTTGTTTTATTTTTTTTGTTGATTTATAATATTTTTAATTCTAACAGATGCCTTTGAGAAATCTGTAGTTAATTTAATTGGTATCTTGTAATATAATAGCGTAGTGACTTTTGAAAAGAATAAATATTCATACTAGTCATTGTTGAGGTTTATGACCAAATACACTGATTTAATTAAATGGCATTCTTCAGATTTTTAAGACTTTTGATTTGTGTACCTTTTCAAAAAGTAAGAAACAAAAGTAAATTTAAAATACCCCAATATTGTTTATTTTTACAAGATATATTTTTGACTGAAAATGCTGTCAATACTTCAAATTAAAAGATTGAACATCTCTCTAAGTACCACAGATCCTTTCCATATATCTTGTCTATTACTTTTGTTGATCATTCTCTTTACTTTTACGTGTAGTTGTTCCAGACCCTCCTCCACCAAGTAAGCCACTACCACCCATTCCAGTTGAAGAAAGACGAGAAAAGGAGAGGAAACCAGCAACACCTCCCAGAAATCACCACCCAGCCCAGCCTCCAAGACCTCCAGAAGGACGCAACTCTGCTATGTTTAAACCTCCACTTCGTAGACCAGAAGTAAGAATGTAATTTGGATAATAAATGAAATATAATCTCACTCATGGTTAGCAGCCTATATGATCACCTGAGTAAAAAATATTAGTAATTAATGAATAATTGATTTGATTTATTTTTATTTCTAGGCACTTTAATTACTAACTAATTTTTTATCCACTTAGTAATCAGTATCTAGTATAAAGAAATAAATAAAACATTATTAATTAATTACTAATTAAACTTAGGTGATCATAAATCTACTAACCATGACATTAAAACTTGACATTTTAGTTGTGTTTTTGTTTACAAAAATGTTTGTTATAAAAAAAATACATCGTATATATGAGAATTAAATTTTTGACTAGTTTCACCTGTGGATTGGAGGAGACGTTGTAACTGAAAATTTTGTTAACAAATGTCATGATTTAAAAGCCCCTTTTAATGTAGATGTTATTAATTTATTTATTTTGTGTGTTAATATTTTATGATTTTTTAGTTTTTTATAATAAGAGAGTTAAAAGCAGACGACTGTTGGAAGTTTTGTTTATAATTCATTGATGTCGAAAATATACAGATTTCTAGAAGATGGACAGATGATTAAGTGATAAACATATAAATAGTGTGAGATGAGTGGAAAAAGCAGACAGACAATAGCAGAAGAGAGTAAAGTCAAGGCCTAGCAATTAAAATAAGCCTAATGTTTAGTATGTTAGAGTAAGGCTTACAGTAGAAAAGTAGATAAGAATAACAATTTATTCCATCAAAGCGTGGTTCTAAGGTAATTGAATTAGCCAGAGTGCACTTTGACAAAAGGAACAGAGAATATTTTAAACAAAGAAAACCAAATGATTACTGGAAAAGCAGTATACGACTGTGGTAGCTCACACTACAATTGTAATTGAATTATAAATGGAATACTAGTGCGATAGAAATAGAGAAAGGTAGTTTGGCTTGGAAAATCAAATTCTAAAGTAAGTGAATAGGCCTAAGTGGACGTTTGACAATAGGAAGAGAACTATATATGTATATAGTGTCTATAATCTCTATAGTGTAAAGAATTTGTTGTACATATGTTTAAATTGTTTATATAACAAGTTGGAGTGTGTGCTGTTCACTTATCATTGAATTTATTGCCAACAAGTCGCAGACACCTACTGTAGAAGAATCCTAAGCCCAGTAACAACACAGTATATATTTATCCTATTAAGAAGTATAAGTAAAAGCCTTTAATTGACAATTGGCGAACATAACTATAACATCTGACAATAACTTAAAACACCTTAGAGAAATAGATTGACTATATAATTTTATTAATTTAAGCTCTTGTATTTTTCACCTTCTGTTTGATCAGTTGTTTTAGTATATACCTTACATGTTGGATTAACTTAAAACTACTACTTGTTATTAACTTCTAACTACTACTTGTTATTAACTTCTAACTACTACTTGTTATTAACTTTTAACTACTACTTGTTACCAAGTGGTCTGTAATTTGTTGGTAATGAAAAGACAGATATTTAATTGATGAAGTGAAAGTGTGAGAATTCCTATTCTAAAGAGTAGTTATTTGTTTCTTAACACAAATAAACACCAATTCTTTGACTAATTACAGGATTTAGAAATATTAGCAGCACAACTTAATGAATTAGCACTTGGAAGCAGTAGTAGTAGTGGAGCAGGAGCTAGTCCTGCTGGAATGGGCAGAGCCAATGGAAAAGGATCAGCCATACCTGCTGGTAGTGAACAGGCAACCCGTGTCAATGGAAACACTCCCGAACAAGGCCCCACAGCTAGTGTTGTGTACTCAGACTCTGATGAAGATGAAGATGATGATGGACAAGTTCAAAATGATGGGACACTTCTAGCATCAGACCCACCTAGGCCTCTGTAAGTTTACAAAATTTTAGGTTGTAGTCTTTAATTTATGTTGTTTATGTTTTAACTAAAAATCCTACAATTAAACCAAACTAACAGCTGTAAGTAATAAAGAAATTATGTGGGTATGTAATAGTATATATCATATGCATAACTACAACACTGTTACACTGTAAAATGCGGACTCGACTTTAATATACTGCAGTTCGAAGCTATATATTCCTGACTGTTGGTATGAAGTTTATCATAATATCATGGTCATGTCTAGGTAGGCATCAATGTAGTGTAACTAAGGGCCTAGAATTTACATACAGGGAAAACCAAGTTTAGTCAAAACATGTCTTGATTATTACAGGCTCTTGCTATGAAATTGGTCAAATTGACTGACCTCGTAACCATTTTTCACTGGTGCATTATACAGTCTAATATCAAATTTTAATTTTGAAAATAATGTAGGTGTGATCTATGTATAGCTGGATCATCCTTATATTCTTATTTGCATTATTTTTGACACTGTCATCCCTACACCATTTTACATTTACATTTTTATTTACTTGTACATCAAAAAGCATTTCAAAAAATTCTGTAATATTATCAAGGAAACAAGTAGTATTGTTTTTTATTCTTGGATTTTTTGCAAAAAGAAAATTATAAGCATTGAGGCAAATAGAATAGAATATTTTGATTTTAGTAATCTTTACTTTTTATTGATAAAATTAAAAATAATTTTTCATAAGAAATTTCAACAGCTTTAAATAATTGTGGTAAATCGTTGTTTTATATTGGTAAACAGATGTTTCTCCTGTAAGGTTAATCATAGGTATTGTTTTACAAGCATTAAGAAACAAAGATAGGGCTAGCATCATCTTAAACAGATTACTTAGTTGGATGTATTTGTAATTTGAATGTATTCATACTCTGAATGCTGTAAGTGATTATATCTCATCGTTGGAAACAAAATATTGTATACAAATAACTGGTATCCCACAAATAGCTGTTTCAGAAACTTCACATAATTTCTTACAACTATGCTTTTTTTCATTTGATAACACATTTGTACAATTCACCCAACATGTCTTTCACTAAATAATGGGAATACCTGTGGGTAGTAACTTCAATCCATAAGTTGTATAATTATATTTGCTTATACTAGTTTTCATTCATAAATAAATATATATATATATCATATTAGCAAGGTTTCCAGGGACGTTTATTTACCAGAACTCACTCTATAAAAAAAGCTCTTTTTTTTTTTTTTTGCTAAAAGCAAAGCACATTGCTTGTAACTAGATAAAACTGTTGTTAGTCAAATGTTTAAGTTCAAAATTTTAGATAAAACAGTTGAATTTTATTTTGAAAAACAACTCGCCTGTATTTAATGTTCACTACTCTCATGTTCTAAATAATCGTACCTGTACGATTATTAATTTTGGAGAGATTTTCTACCATATCTTTTTTTCTGTCATCTTTAATGAAAAACACAAAATTCAATTTCATACTATTTTTTCACCTTGCACTATTATTTGGAACACAAGTGTACTCACAACTATTTTGATGCAATAAATGTTTTTAAATGATTTTTGTGGACAGAACTGGTAAATTCACTCTCTTTGTAAATGAAGCTTATCCTACTGTATTTTGAACTCCAGATTTATTCAGTCTTGTATTAAATTCAACAATCTTTTTGCTACTGCTAATGGGATTAATAATTTTACAGAATATCATAATCTTTCAAAAGTAATATGTCTACACCCTAATTTTATAAATAACGTTTTAAACTAATAATGAACAACTAGCTTTATTATGGAAATGTCATTAGTTATGTGTTCCATTAGCTTAAGCACTCACTGTTATTGTAAACTATATAACAATTCCTTATTTACTATAGCATATTATTATACTGTAGTTATTATATATATCATTATTGTTATATTTTTATTTAATTCTTTTTATTATAACTGTGATCTTTATAATACCTTATTATCACTTATACATTTTGCCAATTTTTAGTTTAGTTTTAATTATTATTTATAGCTGCTTGTTCTACAAGTGTTATGTTGTCTTCTCTCTCTCTCTCTTTAATGTCCTGATATCCAACTCTATAGCTAAACAGTAACATGTCATAGTCATGTATCTTAGTTGTTAAGCTAATCTAAAGTTACAGTATAAGAGCCATTTAATGTGCATTTACTGATCACTATATGATATTTTTGTTGTTGTTTTTTGAAGTTATATTTCAGTATTTTTAATTTTAGTATCATAAATAGTATTGTTTAAAGTGTTTCATTTCTGAATTTATTTGGGGGGAGGCCAAGTTGTGTCAGTATGAAGAACATGCTCTGTATTGCTTTTACTGATTTATGAAGAAAACTTCAATCACTTTATATGATATTTTATTATATCCTGCAAAGGGTGGGTTGGAGAGGCAACTGCTTCAGGCCTTCTTTGCCCCATAGAAAATGATGCTCTTGTTTTGGAGGATTACTTTGCATTATCATATATAACTTGAAGTATATGGATTAACCAAAATCTCCTGAGCTGGCTGAACTTTTTCAAATATTAGTGAGATTAGACACATAACATAATTTTTAAAGTAATATAAACAATAATGAAGCACAGTTAGTTTTATTGAAATTGTATTTGCTAAGTGCATATAATAAATAGTATGAATACATGTAGCTTCAGTACTATAGTAAATGTTTTTGTTTAATTCCTTTAAAAACCCATAGTTTGAAGAAGTAGGGATTACTCTAATCTTCTCCATATCCAGGCAGCAGAAATAATACACAGTTGATGCAACTGGCCTAAAAAAGTTAGGTAAAAATTGGTTAACTGAATTTTATGTATACACAATGTATTTGGAAACATTAATAGTTTATTAAGAGATTACAACTATTTGTGAGTTCAGTATAATGTTTAACTTGTTAATTTGTCAAGGTGGTTTATCATTATTTACAGTATCTGTGCATGTCTTTACAAAGCAAATGAAAAATGAATTTTGATTTGAACTATATACAAAATTAATTTTTCTGAGAAAAACAGGGATTATAAAACATGGTTTATGATTATTATTTTTTTTAGTTATGCAAAAGAAACTGAAGTTTTTCAGAAGTTTAGGGAAACTCTTGGGTTAACTTATCAAATAAGAGAATTTAATTTAAAAAAATTATAACCCTTAAATTTTATGTATAGTGCTCTTATTTGTTGATTATTGAAACTCCTTATGTGCATCTTTTATTCCAATATCTTAATAATTATTTGCTCATGAAACATTAAACCTCTATTCAAGAACGTAACTGGCATCTTCCCTACATCCAATTGAACATTATATTAGTAAAGCAGCTGATTTGGCTACACACCATAGCTTTTATGTTAATTTTTTCTGTAACTGGTGTTTTTGAAATAGTTACTAAAGCAGTTCTGGAATGTGTGTAATGGTGTAGTAAGGCCTAAGGATGTTCCCTAAAGGAATTTGAATAATACAGGCTACATCCCAGAAGGTAATGTTCATTTGAAGGCTGAATTTTGCACCATGTATTATATGCGTATAATGAAACTATGGTTAGATTATGCAAACTTCCCAGCATCACAGACATAAAAACATTTTTGAATGACTGTTTTAACTTTAGCCTAAACACCAAATTATGTAGGTTATGTTTTATTGCTCTTCAAAATTGTAATAAGGAAATAGATCAGATTTCAAGTAGCTCATTGTCTTTGTGACATTAAGCTTAAAAATTAGTAGACTTCTGAATCAGTGAAAACACTGGGATTGAATATGTTTCACATCATAGATATATCCTGATATTAAAAGTGTTAACATATTAAGTCCCTCATCTCTTCTTGTGAATCAAATTAAGGGAGATTTAGAAAAATTCTAAACATATATAATATGATTAGTAATTGTTTTTTCTTTCATGACCAGACCTCCAGATGGCTACAACAATGATACCTTAAAAACTTTTGTTGTCCATGAAGGTGAGATTGTATCTTTTTTTTTTCTTTTTTTTTTTTTTTTGAGTATTTCACTTTTTCATGGAAGGACTACAGGTTACCAATAAGAAAGATAAATTGTATACATTAACCACTTTCTCATATAATATTTTATGGTTTTAGGACTTAGTGTGTTCTTAGTAGATGACTTTTTTAACCAACATTATAGCTGGTATTGTATGTTATGTTATAAAAGTCTAAGAACTTTTAATTTTTTAATTTATGCTAAAAACTAGTGACTGTCAATGTCATATAGGCTAACAATTAATCTTAAATGCTCGTCAGAAAAAAAAAAAATGTAGAATGCAAAACAGTTCTACCTTTTCACAAAACAAACACTTTCATAAATTTTACAAAATATATTTTTTCTTATGCTATTAAGTTAATTTATTTTCCTACTTATTATTCTTTGATTCAAAAATGTTATTTTTAGACAGTCAAATATGTTTTTGTTCTTTCTCTTTCATCTGAGAACTAGTACCATTTTCAACTAAAGTACTTTTTTTTGGATAAATTGAAAAGGTCTTATATATGTGTGTGTGTGTAAAAATAATAATTAAAACCAGATGATACTAAAATGATAGATTTTGAACATGATTGTACAAGCTTTTCCTAATTATTGCAGCAATCACTTTAATTAGTCTAAAGAATTAACAGATGATATGTATGCAATTCAACTTTCTTTTCAGAATCATCCATTATCCAGGCACCAAACAGACCCCTTCCTCCTACCCCTGATGATGATGAAAGTAATGATGGGACATTGTTAGTTAGGCGGGTAAGTTTGTTTTAATCATTTATTTATTTTATTTCAGTATTGCTAGTTCAGTAGTTTGAAATTAAAATGACATTTGTAAAGAGTTATCAGAGTTCTGAGAATTTGTTGAAAAAATTTATAACAAAAAAGTCCTATCTTGAACTTTTTTAATATCGGAGGTTTTCAATATAAGTATGGTAAGTTACTATCCATATTTTTCCATGGATATTACCTGTATTTCTAATTATTTTTTAATAATAAATAATAAAGCTATAAATTTAAGAACAAAAAGAAAAATCACATCAGTTTATTAGTTGGTTGAACCAATGATGAAGTGAATTGTAAGCTTAGAATGTTCATTGACTTTGTGTATAATTTTTATCATGAAGTTTATTAGAATGGTGTATTGCTGGCAATTCATTATATATTTGCTGAATCGAAAATGAGTGTATTTCTTCTCTCTTGTGTATTGAAGTTTATATTTTAAAAAATAATTTGCATATAATGGAAATTTATTTGTATTTGGAATGAAAAAATATCATTGCTGAGTACATTGTTTTACAATAGCACTACTCATATGAGAGCTTTAACTAAAAAAGTTTCAGCATTTGGTAATTTTTTGAACACTGTAGCTAGTAATAGAATAGAATGAAGTTCTTTTGTAACTTTGGTAAGTGATGGAAGGTATGGATTATACGTTACTAAAAAGTTTTATTATTGTTGTGAATGTTCTTGTTGTCTGTAGAGAATGGATAATCATATCTTTGGCTATCTGGATTAGCAACTCTGGAACATACTTCTTCTTTGTGCCTGTCGTGGTTTAGTGTTTAGGGTGCTCAGCTTGCATTCTACAGGTCACAGGATTGAAACCTGTTGCTGAACATGCTTGCCCTTTCACCCTGGGGGAATTATAATGTGACTGTCAATCCCACTATTCATAAATATAGCATAGCTCAAGAGGCAGCAGTGAGTGGTGTTGCCTAGCTGCCTTCCCTCAAGGTGTGGTTAGTACAGATAGCCCTCAAGTGGCTTTGCTCAAACATTTAATGAAACAAACAGTTCCTCTTTGCCAGGAAGTTGATCAAGAACTTCAAATTAAACATTTACAGTTCTGTTATACTAACACTATGGTTTGGAGCATACTCACTTTTTAACATAGTAGTGTATGTAAATAAATTGTTTGCTATCTCACTTTTTTACATCTCAACTGTTAATTGTTATTTTTATTATAAAGGATCACATAAGCCAACATGTACAAGTTGTAGTTTAGAACTGTAGAAAAAAAACTGTTATAGTACAAGATCACTGACTGGTTTGGGATATTAACTTGCAAGACAGAAGATTAGTTTTCCAAACTTTTCCCTCAGATAATGTGTAGAGTTTTGAAGTTTAATAACTCAGTTTCAAAACTGTATAAAGTTTGCTAAAGTTTAATTTTATGGATGCTGGGAACAAATTTTTACTTTTGTTCTTTCTGTGCAGGTCTTGCAGGACAGAATTTTTATATGTATTTTGCATAACTCTTAATATTGTAATCCATTTTCAAAATGAACTTTAGAAAGGTTTTGATATTTCATACATTATTGGTTTAGGATGTTTTTATTCTTTAAAAATATAAGGGTAATTTTTTGAATCATTTGATCAAAATATAAACTATAAAATTTATGTACTCAATAAAAACAGTTATTTTAAAGTTGTGGAATAATAATTTAAGATTACATGTGGGAGTTATTATGTATCTCTCAGAGTGATAGAGAAAGAGACCGGCCTGGTGAGGGGTTCGGTCGTTGCTTTATGCAGAGGTTAGAGTCGTCTCAGAGTTCTCCAGGAAACATTGCCAATATTGGGGGTCGATCTAGCGGAGTGCTTCCAGACTTGCTTCCACAAAATAGTCAATTTCAATCCCAGGTGCTAGTAGGGCAACAGCGACAGCTTGACAAGAGTGTTTCTGAAGAGGTAAATATGTATCATGAACAATATTTTCAAAGGCCCAGAATAAATATCAAAATTACTTTTGTATTTTAATGACAATAGAAAAACGTTACATTTATAGAAAGCTTAGAATACAGTTAAGTTATACTTGATCTACTGTACACTTCTTAATCAATAAAGTGTTTCATTTCCAAAGCACTAACTCATGTAAGTTTTATTACAGTGCATCAAAATAAAAAAAACTTTAATTTTGTATTAGTTTCTAAAACATAGATAAACAAAGATAATCAGAGAAAGGATAGGATAAAAACACATAGTTAACTCTGAGAACTTTTTTTTGTAAGTGGTTATTAACAGGTAAGTGTTCGGTGAGAAATTCTACAAAGACTTGCTCTTAAAAAAACACTTGTAGTGTACAGTGAGGTGTGTGGTAGAAATAGCTTCAGTTTTTCACTAGCATAGCATTACACACCAATAGTCAAATCAATGTTTATTGTTATATTACTTTATAAATCTTGTGTTCAGTGTAGTATGTGTTACTTAGTTCTAAGAAAACTTCATTTTGTAATTTATCAAAAATACTTTAATTGCTATTAACAGTTTGCTTGAAATAAATTCCTTAGAGCAAGGAGTTGATTTTGTTTGTAATTTTTTTAATATAACTATAGGAATAGTTTACGTGCAAGCTTACTTTCATTTTAATGAATTTTTATTTATTTTGTTTTGAGCTGTGTAATTTTAAGTTGAACTTAAGGTATCAAATAACCTAACAAAAATGAATTTAAAAATTTGCACAAGAAACTTGAATGACATATCAATTTCCCAAAATATCTTATGATTTATATTAAATTGATGCTTTGTTGTTTTTTTTTTGTAATTTTAAGCACAGCTTGTCTTATCTCAAAGAGACTTATAATTTTTACTGATCCAGCTGTATTTTGTTTTTATACTTTTCATTATTTTTTTAGTACTTGAAGAATGAGAGTATGTTTTTGGCTTACTTCTTCAGCTTTTTCTAGTTTTCTTTCTTTTTGAAGATTTTTACCAAATTGAAGTTCTTTTATACATACTTTACCATTCTAAACCACATATTTGACCAGTATCTTCTATTTTTTTAACTGGCTTTTCAAATCTTTTTCATACATATATCTGTAATCATTCTTCAACTTTTTTAGAAAAAATAATGTAGGTGGTGATATCTTTTTAAAATTTGTTTATTTTTTTGTTATTCTCCTTCTAGAAATTACCATGTTTTTATTTCTGTCATGAATATGTTTTTCAGTTTCAAATGAAGGATTCTGTTAATCTTTTTGACCCCAAGTTTTTATAGCTTATTCAGGCGATATGTTTCTCTCTCTCTCTCTGCGCAATGCTGGTGAATAATGGCTAATTAATTAATTCCTCCTTTTTTATGTTTTGTTTTTACAATATTTACCGTGGATTTCTTTGAATTCCCTATAAACTAATGTTTTTTGTAGATGTGTATTTGGTTTTTTGTGCTCAGAATTGCTTTAAGCTCCAAAAAATTTTATACTTTATATTTTTAGTTATGATTTCTAGATTTTATGCTTTTGAACCAGATTTTTATTTATTTATTTTTTCAAGTTTCTTTCATGAAGAGTGAGCTTTGGTGTTGGTTCTGTCATTTCTTTGTTTTGGAAATTTGCACAATTCAAAGGAAGGCAGCTAGTTAACAGCACTCAGTTCCAACTCTTGTGCTATTGTATTTAATTAATTATATTTGACCATCACTCTCGTAACACATGTACAGCCTCAAGATGTTGGACGTATTCTTTTGTGTCAGTGGGGGTGCCAACCAGATTCATGGTCTAAACCATATGTTTCTTAATAGAAGGCAAAAGATTGCAACTGTGGGCCCTCCCTGTCTCGTTTTTTTTTTATTGTTGTTGTTACCAGATTACTATATGATTTGACTTGGCATATCCTAGTAGTTAGGGCACTCGACTCGCAATCTGTGGGTTCAAATACCATCACTGAACATACTAGCCCTCTCATCTGTGGGGGTTTTATAATGTAACAGTCAGTACCACTATTTGATTAGAGTAGCCCAAGGATTGGTGGTAAGTGTTATTGATTAACTATCTTCCCTCTAGTCTATCACTTCTAAATTTGGGACAGCTAGCACAGATACCTCTCAAGTAGCCTTACAAAAAGATTCAATAAACAAATAAACTGTATCATTCTTCATCTTTGTAGATCTTTTTTTTTCTTGTCTTCTCTTCTACTCATCATTGATTTAACTTTACCTTTATCATTGTACAAATTCTGGTTTTGTTGATGTTATCATTCTTTTTTCTTAATCTGCTTTGTAGTTTCCATGTTAAATTGTTGCTTTGAAGGAGATCTCTGGGAATTATTTATTTGCTTGTAGATATCACTACATGAATTCTTTAAGTGAGATTTTGTTGACTTCTCTGTGTATAATTTGTAGTAATTCCCTTTCATTATCTCTACTGCCATCTCTAATAATTTTCTTCTGTAAACATTGTGTTATACAATTGCAGTGCTAAATCCAGATTCTGAAAATGGGGAAGTGAAGGGGTGACAGGCAAATGAGCTTGAGGACAAAGACTTTTTTTTTGATTTTTTAAATTATAAGTGGAAGGAAATTTATGTAAGATAAATTAAGAAGCTCCAAGGGCTAACCAGAGATTAGATAATGTTTTGTTGGGTGGGCTTTCCTTATGTATGGGTTGCCTAGTAACTGAAGATATTGTATTCTAGGGGGATGTATCTTTTACTAAACTTTTTATAATTAAAATTTTAGGGGAGGCAGAGAAATTGCAGGAATGATGCCTGCCTCCCCTTAGCATTGCCACTATATGATTATTTTAAATAATATGTTTTCTTCTGTATTAATTTTATTCCATAGGTTTTTCTTTCATATTTGCATTGCTTTTTATTGTATGATTAAATGCTAAAATATACATTCAAAGAATAAAAAATATTATTGATTTTTGCACAAAAGCTTTGTAAACCAAACATTATATGTGAACTTTACTTTGTGTGCATTTTCTTGGGGTTAACAACATTTTATTTGTTTCTACACACAATTATTTGAAGTTTGTACTTGGCTGTCAAACTAAATATCTTTGGTTGTTGTTTCAGAATTTTCTGTAACAGTTTTTTTCTTTGCTGACACAAATTTTAAAATTAAGTTTCAGTTTCATTTCCATCTCATTGTGTGTTATAAAATTAGGTAGAAATAAAACTAAAACACTTCTCTTCAAGTGACTGTTTTTATCTAGATAAAAAACTTCACTCAACTACTTTGGTTTTATAACATGCTAATGTTTGGTAATTTAGTTTCTAACACCTAACTATGGGTTAGAATAATCATGTTCATCCTTTGTATATGGAAAGCCCTTAGAAGAAATTAGATAATATTATTAGAAGTCAAGCTTGGTGTCATTTATTGGTCAGAACATTAGTCTAAACTTTATTACATTGAAGGCTGATTAATCAACTCATTCTATTGTAAATTTTTGTTTTTACCATATTTACTTGGGTTTCTTTGACTTTCTCTCTATACTGTTTTTATAGAAGTATATTTTGTATTTTACAATTATACTCGAGACTATTTTACTATATATAGAAAGAAAGATAGATACAATTTATATATATATATATATATATATATAGCTACAATTATTAATTTCCCTTGTTCTTAGTTCACATAACTGTGTTTATCAATAAGTTGTACAATGCACTGGTATTTTATATTTGCTGTAAATGGAGCATTATATCTTATTTTTCTACTACCATAAGTTCATTAATATATATGATTGTGAAGTATTTTCTAAATATACTTTATTACTTCCCACAACTCAGCCAAATTTTGTGATCACTATTTGACCTTTTTAGTTTCAATATAAACCCATACAACCTTGATATATTCATATTTGGACTTTGTGCAGGCCAAGCAATGGTTGCAAGTGTTCTGTTGGCCTCTTTTTATGTACCAGGTATTGATTCACCTACCTCAACCACATACTTGGAATCACTGTTTTACTGAAAGACAAGTCTCTGTCAAACATATCTTGTTCCTGAAGGCAATGACATGAGGGATAAGCATCTGTGTGTATTTGTTATTATTCAGAATACCATCAATTTTGTATAGAGTTCAGCTGAATAATTTGGATATATTATAAAGAGTATCCTTCTCCAGCTTTGTTCATCTCATTGTTTGAAGTCTGATGTTCATTTCAGCTTTTTTGTTTGACTAACTCTTCTAACAGTAGTTTTGAACAGCTACATATCCATTGGAATCACTTCATTCTAATGTGTACCTTAGTGTTCTGGAGGTAACATTCAAAGTTGTATTTACAGCTAGGTCATTGAAGAGATTGTCATCTACCATGCAAAGTGCAGAATCTAAGTTACTTAACATCTCTCTTGAAGAGTTTGGGCTTTCCATTTCTAATACATTTATTATCAACAGTACTAGCTTCACATACCCTCTCCTCTTCAGAATTTCTATACAGCTCCTACTGAAACATGAACTTTTACCTCAATATTTTACAAGGAGTAGACTTCACTGAGTAAAACTTTGATTTCTACCCAGTTGTTATGTAGCATTTTTGTTCTGGGAGCCTTGAATGCCTTATCATATCACTCCTGGGAATAATATGATTGCCTAAAAAATACAGACAGTCATACCTGTACTCTGGTGTGGATATGGCTGATTGGTTGGATGATAGCCAACCACAGTGTAAGCTATGAACTTAGAACTGTACTCTGGTTTACATAATTATTTCCAATACTTTGTAATGACTGTGGAAACTTATAAGTTTCAATCACCCTCATGCAGAATACTAAGATATGAATGTTACTGCTTTCTGTGGATAGGTAAAAAATTGACAGTTTAGCAGCAGTAGTTTGGGCTTTCTTCCTCAATATTCTTGAAACTAGATTATTTCATACATATACAACCTTTAACTT
The DNA here is from genome assembly GCF_000517525.1 of Limulus polyphemus. Lineage (NCBI taxonomy): Eukaryota > Metazoa > Arthropoda > Merostomata > Xiphosura > Limulidae > Limulus > Limulus polyphemus. The sequence goes on along the minus strand of NW_013666321.1, from coordinate 155,730 downwards.
TAGTGATCTAATATAGATTATTAATGAACTAATTAATCTGCATTATTTGTAAAATCCACGCTAATTTTTGGATGCATCACTGATAAAGTATGTTGCAAAGAATTAAAGTTAAAAATGTTTTTGTAAGATTTAGGAAGTTCATTAGAATCAAAATAATTATAACATCTCTTCCTTGTATAGTAACATTTTGTTTTATTTTTAATTCTCAGAGAATTTCCAATAGTACATATTTCATAAATTCACATAGTGTTGGGTACATTTATTACTACTAAAGAGTAAAATGTTTATTATTACGTATTTTGTTATGTTAAGCTAGTAAAAACAAAATTTGCTGGAATTGTTGCTTTTTGTTCATAGTATCGACAAGCAGTGAGCAAAACTCCACCTCAGTTACAGCATAAGCAGCGTTCCTTCCTGACATTTGGGTTTGGAGCTGGTAGTGGAGGGCCTAATCCATCTCCTAGAAGAGAATCCCATATCAATGTTAATGTGACACCCACTTCTCACGAAACTTCCACTGATACTCCTGAGATAAGAAAATACAAGAAGAGGTTCACTTCTGAAATTTTATGTGCAGCTCTTTGGGGTGAGTTCCTAGAAATTAATTAAATTCAGGGCATATTCAACTAGATTCTTATGTTGGCTAAATATCTGTACATGATTTTTCTTGAAACTAAGTTTATGCAAAAGTTTTAATTCTGGAAAATGGTTTCCAGTGAAAAGTACTGTGTGAAATCATAGAGGCACATTCCAGAATTACCACAAAAGACCTGCTGAATGTCACCCTTATGGTTGTAACTGAAAATGTCTGCACTAAAATATTATTCATCTAAATGATATCAAGTCATGTATTTTGATGTACAATGGTAGTTTATAGGACGTTGAAATCTGTCTTACTCTTAATTTATTTAGTAACAATGATTTCAGCAACTGCCCTTCATCGGATATGGTATGAGAATGAAGGATCACTGTATGATTGAAAAGGAATATATCCTTATTTGTAAACTTTCAACTCAAATTAACAATGTATACGTAACATTAGAGAGAGAGAAATATTAAACCAAAACCATCTGATGCCACATAAATAATGTGAATCATATGTTCACTCTTATATCAAACCTGACAAAGAGCTATCACTTAAAGTAACTGTTAAACAGAAAGCAGTTTTTCATTCCTGAATATGTTTTCAAGAAAAATACTTCTTTTGTACAGTAAGATTGTAGTTTAATGAGCCTTTCAGATCAATAAAGCATTAATGCTAAATCAATGGATTCCAGGTGTTAATCTTTTGATTGGAACTGAACATGGTCTGATGCTGCTAGACAGGAGTGGCCAAGGAAAGGTTTACAATCTCATCACCAGAAGGAGGTTCCAGCAGATGGAAGTATCTGAAGGCCAAAACATTCTTGTCACACTGTCTGGGAGAAAGTCACGTGTGCGTGTATACTATTTGTCCTGGCTGAAGAACAAGATTTTACGAACTGATGGGGTAGGTGGAAGTGTGGGTTTAACAACTCTTTTTATTATTTTATAGTTTAATCCACCATATAAAGTTTGGACAAAACTGATCATTTAATGGAAAATCAATGATGCTCCTGTTAGAATGTTTTTGGTCAAGGTGACTCAACTGAATAATTAACTGAAGTGTGATAAAAGATGGAATGATGTCATGGTAGACTACCAGAATGGAATTGAAGTATTTTGCTTAGTTTTCAAAGAATTGTTGCAGTTGTGATTCATGTGCATTGTGATATATATATATATATATAAAGAGGTTAAGAAGGTTTTGTTTTGACAAAGGAAACTATTTGCTATTGATAAAGTGAAATAATAAAAATGTGATATGAAATCCAGTTAACAAGAAAATATTAAGTAGGTAAGATTATAATTATAAAGAAATCATGGAAAATTATCATATTTAAATAATAACTTTATAGAAAGATTAGAGGTGAAAATAAAGAATTTGCATTGCATATGGGGAAGAAGAAACTTATTGGTCAGACACAGAACTATTAATTGTTGAAGATCACTGATTCCAGAATCTAGGTTTATTGCATAAGATTGGATGTTATTTAAAGTAGCAATGCAGTAGACTTCTTTCATTTCTTTATCAGCTTCACTTTTGGAACCAGTTTCAATACCTCTGAGAATCAGCAGGTTTGTTGAAGTGTTAAACAACAAGATCTTTTTCAGTGTTAATAGAATATTTATGGTTGTTGAAACACACTGAAAGAGGCATATGGGTCTGTTCTACACTGGTGATTATAATTTTTTAACTGTATGAGGTAAATGGTGTTGTGCAAGTTTTTTCGTTAGTAATTTGAAAGGGTTTTTGGTCATATTCATTGAAAAAAGAGTTGGTAGTTTTTACAAACTTGCATCTTAGACAACAAGCTTTATTACATGGATGAAAACCATTCTATGGTGGGGTGTAATTCACTTTTCCATGAACAAGGATATCTTTAATACTTCTTCTTTTCTGGAAGGAGACAATGGGAACTTCAGAAAAAAATTGTCTCAGATGATCGTTCAGTTGAAGTAGATGGAAATGTTTTTCAGAATAAGCAAAACGTGTCTGTGATTAAAGTGATAAGTAATAACGAGAGAAATTCTGTTTGACTCTTTAGTATTACACTGTTTAAAGATGGTTTTTTATTGAGTGTTTTTAGCTTTTTTAATCTGTCTGTCAATTTAAGCATCTTTATAACCTATTTTTAACATGGTTTGTTTAAAATTCTCAATGTTTTTTTTCTGAAATTGTTTTACCAATACAGATTTTATTGACTTGGAGTACTTGACTGCAGGTAGTATTTTATTTAGTGTGGGTGGGGTTGCAGCTTTTGTAGTGAAGATATTGTGGTCTGTCAGAAGGTTTTCTGTATAAATAATTGTGTAAAAGTCTGTTATTTGAGGAGATAGTGATATCCAGAAAGTTAATTTGGGTTGGGAAGTAATCAAAAGTAAACTTGATTTTTTTGTGAAAGGTGTTATCATAAGAAAAAAAGCCTTTTAAGTGATTCAGAACCAGCTGTCTAAATGAAAAATATGTTGTTTATCTTTAACATTTCCAAGTATGATGTTTCACAGAGCTTTGGTTTAAAGGCTGGCTTTTGATTTGGCCTATAAATTTGTTGCCTAGTTAGGAGTTTTGGTATCTATTGTAATGCCATTAATCAGAAGGTAATGTTTTCTGTTGAATTCAACATAATTTAAAGATAAGACTGGCAAGATAAGTTACTTTTTAAGATACTGGTGGATTGGATACTCATGTGAAATATTAGTGTAAAGGGAAAAAATCCATCGTACACAGAGTAAATATCTGTTGGCATTGGTTTCTGTTATGATATTTATAAAGTGTATCATGTTCTTAGTATAAGAAGGAAGACTACAGGTCAACAAAAACAGAAAGTTTCAGAGTGGCCATGTTTGTGTTAGAAATTATGAGATGGCTGAGATTATTAGGTTTGAGTATTTAGGGCAAGAGATAAAATCTACACGGACAGACCTGCTTGAGTGTCAAGTATTGGAAGGTTTGTTTGTTAATGTTTTTTGTTTTGGAGTTCTTTAAGTTATCACTGATGGTTTTAGTAAATTGAGTTTTAGAGTCCTTTGAAGAAATTAGTTGGCAACTAGCTTCACCAATACAATCATCTTTATTTAGAATATCAGTAGCCCCACCCTTGTCCACTGGCTTTATTATAATACTATTGTTAGATTTAAGATTCTTTAGAACAGTTCTTTCTTGTTGGTTCTGAATATTGTGCCATTGCTTAGAATTAATGTTTTTATTATGTCACTTTTTACAGCTTTTATATAACTTTGTAAATGTGGTTCTCTATTTAATAGAAGTGTCTAAGGTTACCTTTTTTTGTAAGATGAAATATGTTGGTTGTCAGTAGGATAAATTTGTGGAGTTTCCAAGAAAATTTGTGTAGGTCAGAAGGAATAACAGATTCATTAACAAAGTTATTCTTCAGACAAAAGCTAAAACTTTTACTGAAAGAATTATGTTTGAATAATTAATCATGTTGAAAACTTGGAGAGGGATTTATTTATTACTTGTAGGATTTATCAAGTCACAATTATTATTTACAAGTGTTTTAGTTTGAGAGGGTTCATGTCCAGTAAAAAATGAAGTGTTTTTAAACATTTGGTTCAGTTGCTCATTATTAAAAGGTGGAGGATTGTTAAAAACGCTGTTAAAAGCAGTCAAAAGTTTTGAGTGGTGTAATTTCTAAGAAGCTGGATTTGATTATTCTTTTAAGGGAGGAATGAGTCAATTCTATGTTTTAGTTATTAAGTTCTTCTTCTAGTGAGAGGTTGTAGAAATGGCCATAATAGGAAATTATATTATCTTGAACATTAACAGAATTTTGACATGGTACCTGAGATTTAGGTTAAAGGTCATTAGGAGATGGACTAAGGTGTTTTGATGGAGAAAGCTCTGCAAGAGAAGTGGAGGCATGTTTGTTTGGTGAAGATTATAGTGTCAAGCATGCAGCAGTTACAGTGCCATTGGTTTTGGGTAGTTTCAAAGATAGAGAAGTGGAAAGTGAAGGTGTTATGAGCATGGAAGAAAAGGCAACTGAGACATAAGAAGAATGATCATTGTTAGTTGTAGAACTAGATATTGGTGGGAAAATGTGATTTGGGTTGGTTTCATTAGAAGAACCAAAAGAATGATTTGGATTATTGCTGTGAGAAAGTGGAGAAGTTATTAGATGGGAAGATTGAGCAGCAGAGGTACTAGAGGGTGAAATGTTGGTGGCAGTCAGGTTGGGAGGGATTGTGGGGTTTGGATAAGTGAAGTTAGAAGAACTACTATTAACAACCAAGTGAGATGGTTTGAGTAACTTGAAAGAGGAAGACATGATTGGGAGAATACTGTGAGAAGTAAAGTTTTTGAATTTAAGGTAGAGATACCAGAGAAGCTGAGGTGAAGTCCATCACATGTGAGAAAAATTAGTGAGTGGCGTTAGGTTTGTGTGATTAATGAAGGCAAGTTGGGGGTTGAGTTTGCAAGGGTTTTGAGTAAGTTCATTAAAATGCTGAATTTTATTGTTGAGTTTGTGACTAGTGCACTTTGCATGTTGAAAACATCAGATGAAAAGTGTCTGTTTACATGTCTATCGATTACACTAGAGGTAATATGTTTCATCGTCTGAGGAAACAGATATGGGGTATGATGTCATAAGAGTTCTAAGAAGCAGTCTTTAGTAGACTTGTAAGTCTGATTCAAGTCATTAATGCCAAAATGAATTATCAAAAATCGAATTTATTCAGCAAAGGAAATGGTTATAGTTATGGCATTGTTTATTTTAGTTTGACTAATGGATTTGAAAAGGAATGGATGTCCATTAATAAATATTCTTGTCAGTACTTGAGCAAAGAGTAACCTGAATTACCTTTGTTAGGAAATAGAAGGGTATACTTATGTAAAGATACATTCATAATGTAAGGAAAACATGTAAGCTCAAATAATCAATTAAAGACATAAATATGAAACTCTATAACTCAAGAGCTTTCAAAAGGTGCAAACTGGAAATGAATAGGTAATATAAATATAATGAAATTCATATAGTTTCAAAAAGCTAACAACACTTAACAAAAATCCATCATTAAATAGTGAAATACTGAAGAGTCAAAAAGAATTCCCCTTGTTATAACCTGTCATTTTAAACTCAGAAATGTTTTGCTTATTCTGAACAAATATTTTCTTACACTACAATTCTATGATTGTGTGAAACATTTTTTCTGAAGTTCCCATTGTCTCCTTCTGGAAGAGCATAAGTTTTAAAGATATCATTGCTCATGCAAAAGTGAACTACACCCCACCACAGAATAAAAAAAGCTTGTTATTTAACCCCAACAAGTTCATGAAAATTACTAACATTTTCTGGCAAATATGACCAAAACTTTAACATTACTAAAGAAATTATTTACAAAGCATAACACTGATACAGTGTGAAAAAAGTGCAATCACAGTATATAGAATAGACCCAAATAAATCTTAGAGAGCATTTCAGCAAAGTAAATCTTCTATTAATGTCAAATGAGTCCTCACTGTTGCCCAACACCACTGGTTAAATTGAGATTTTGAAAGAGGTGGTACTCCTTTTTGTGACCCACTTTGACATTCCAATCAGATGACTATGAACATTAAAAGTTTTAACCCTCAAGAGTCTGAGCTATAGGGTTTCAAAGTTTTATCTAGTAGTATCATTATTCATGTAATTTTTTTATAAATGATTATATTTTGGTGTGCAAGTAAAGCAAAATACTTCATCAATAAGTAAAGTTAAAGTATTAAAATTGGTATTATTTACTTATGCATTTCTTGTTATCAAGAATAATTGATAGGATAATTTAGGTTGTGCACAAAAATTTTTTTTTATAAATGAACTTATCCTTACAAGGTTCTACAGTCATACAGTGAAACAAAATGCTATTGTGAAAGAAATTATTTTATGTTTATTAGAAGGCATTTTTTAGCTAATTTGTTCATAAACAAAATGAATACTATTCTAAATTATTTTAAATAACATACTTTCAGTGTATAGTTCTTAATGATAAGTAAACGTTTTTTATTTTACCACTTGTATTTTAATACATTTGATTCTATATATCTGTAAGTATTTTAACTAAGTTATGAAATACGTATCAGTTTTCTATGTTCCACTTGAATACAAAAGGATTAAACTCCTCTTTATAGCTTTACAAGATAGTATAAAGAACTCTGCATGGGCAACAAAATCACATCACATCAAAACATTTAGAACAAAGATAAGTTCTTATATAAAAAGAAAAATTATTGTGTATAACCTAAGTCATTGTATCAGTTATTTTTAATAAGTAAAATTATAGTAAAGCTATAAAAGATACAAGAGCAATAAGTAGACTTTTGCTAATTTCAGTATTTTAGAGTATATGTTTTGTGACATTTTATTTTTAATATTGACAAATATTTGTTAGATTGCTTTCAAATAGTTACCTTAAGTGTTTTTTGTTGTCATTGACAGCAGTTAGAAAAAAGAAGTGGCTGGATTAATGTGGGTGAACTACAGGGAGCAGTTCATTTCAGAATAGGTGAATCAGAAAATTTGAAACTTTATTATTCATTGTTTCAAGCAAAATAAATAGCCTTACTCAATGAAATTCATAATGCTATTTTTCTGAACTACATATAGTTTAAGGAATTTACTTAGTTGTCTTAAATCTCAGAAAACTGCATCTTGAAACAAATCAAGCAAAATAACTTGTAACAGTTATTTTTCATTAACTCTTTTAAACCCATAATTTTTTGCACATTCTGCCAGAATTATTTTCGTGATGTCCTAATAATTATCAACATACCTTATAAAATTTTTGGTCCGTTTATAAAAGGTGGATAATAATATGGTTTGGATTAGTTTTCAGCCAAAGAGACAAATTTTTTCAGATGCTGTCAACGTCTGATGGGTAAATCAGGATTTTCAGGCCGGATGCTAGCGTTTGCTAGCATTTAAGGAGTTAATATCCACATTTATTTTATTACTAAAACAAGATCTCCAATGCCTCTTGTATGTGGGTTCTTTGTGTATTTTTGGCTAAAATAAATAGATTATTTAACTGACACAAAAAAAATTTTTCACACACTAAATTTTGTGCAGACATCTTCAAAATATTGGGAGTATTTATATATGTGCTTAATTGTTTAGAAATGCTAAAGATTATTGTGCATAAGAAATTATTGATGGATAATTTGAATTTATATCAATATGTCTTTGTAAAGCAATCATTTAATTACTTTTTTTTTTAATCCAGCAGTGTTTTTGAATTTTCATATTTAAGAAAGACCACTAAGCAAACATCTACTTGTGTCATAGAGTGAATAACATGCTCAGAAAGAGGTGTTGGAGTTGTGATAGAGACTCTTTTACATTTATTCAAAGAAATTTTTAACTTGTTTTTCTTGAACAAAATAAACAGTATTCTAAATTTTTGTAAATAAAACATTAAAACACTTTCAGCATAATATTTATTAATGATAAATAAACTTATTTTAAATTTACCATTCCTAATTTTACACATTTCATTCTATAGTTGTACATTTTTTAATTTAGTTATTATGTAAATGATAAAATATTTATTAGTTTTTTTTCTGTTCCAGTCAAATATGAAAGGATCAAATTCCTTGTCATAGCTTTGCAAGACAGTATAGAGATCTATGCATGGGCACCAAAACCTTATCACAAATTCATGGCCTTCAAGTCCTTCCCGGAATTAGTACATAAACCGCTTCTGGTGGACATGACGATTGAAGAAGGTGTTCGGTTGAAAGTAGTGTATGGGTCAGCTGAAGGATTTCATGCAGTAGATGTTGATTCAGGTTCTGTGTATGATATTTATATCCCTGCTCAGGTAAGTTGGATTTTTAAACCGTAATTTTTAAGGGTTAATATTTTGTTGATGAGAGTTGAGAATGCTGTATATGAATTGTTTGAGTAAAAAATCTTTAGCAATTCTATAAGCTACGGAGGAAAGAAGTATTACTAAATTGCCTTAATCCAGATCATCAAAACCTAATTATCAGTAGTTACTTGTTCTTGCCTAGACTATCTGCATGCTGACGTTGCATCACATGCTTGTTAAACAAGTTTATATTCTAAAAATGTTTTTATACAAATGTATGGATATATACATCCTTCTTCCTAATAGTAATTTTTTCTTATTATTTGTAGTCTAACTTACTAAATCAGATCCACGTAGTTCAACTTAATAAATTGCATAAATTAACCTAACCGGTTCTTTGGCATTGATAAAGTTTTTAGTAATTCTGCTTTAGTATAATCTATTTTGTAGTCCACAAATTACATTATGTTAAAGCAGCACTTGCAAGCTTTTTGTTAAATCATATATTATGCAGTAGCATTTGTGTGAGGCTCATTTACACTATTAAATTTTTGTTCCTAAAGTTGAAACAGTTTTACAACTTTGAACTGTAACTGTTAAATTGTAATATCAGTTAACCTACAGTAATTGCTCTGACTTCTTTTTGAGTTGAAACTATTCAGACAGACTTATCATTTGGATGTTATCTGAACATTTTGAAGACCCAACATTAGCAGTTGAGTCTAATTTTGTTGTTGGATAAATTTTTCAAGAATAATATGTCCTTTTATTAACTGTTCTGCAAAACTGTGGTCATATTAGTAAAGTAGGAATGCTTAAATTACTTAATATTAAAACTAGCTAATACTTTTGTTTTCCTTTACAGCATTGTACATGAAAAAATTAAACTTAGCTGTTTGTTCAAAACCTGTATTGAAATTGTGGAAATGTGAAAAAAAAAGAATAAAACATGTTAATGTAGATAAAAGTTATAGAAGATAGTTTTTAGAATCTGGATTAATGCTGGACTGAAAATCTTACAGAGTCAAGGTCCTATTACACCTCATATCATTGTTACTATGCCCAACTCCAAAGGGATGCAGCTGCTACTGTGCTATGATAGTAAGTTAAAAGTTCATCTGTTGCTTGATACCACTTTCAGTTAATCACATATGTAAAAAGAAACTAATTTTGAAAATCATGAAATAACATCAGAAATTTCATACTTAAATACATCATTTGAAAACATTTTATGCACCACATGATCTCTTAGCATGTAGCATAACAAAAACAAAATTTATAAAATTAGGAGACATCTTATAGTAACTTAAAAAAAAAACTTCAAAATTATATAACTAGACACTTCATAAGTCATTATGTGAAGTAAAGAATAACATTGGCATTTATCAGGGTTGTGAGATAAGTATAGTCAATCTAAGAAACTTTGTTGGAGATGAACTAGTCTATTGTCCAGAAGTTCGTTATGTCATTTATCAGGGTTGTGAGATGAGTATAGTCAATCTAAAAAACTTTGTTGGAGATGAACTGATCTAGTGTCCAGAAGTTGGTTGTGTCATTTATCAGGGTTGTGAGATGAGTATAGTCAATCTAAGAAACTTTGTTGGAGATGAACTGATCTAGTGTCCAGAAGTTGGTTGTGTCATTTATCAAGGTTGTGAGATGAGTATAGTCAATCTAAGAAACTTTGTTGGAGATGAACTAATCTGTTGTCCAGAAGTTGGTTGTGTCATTTATCAGGGTTTTGAGATGAGTATAGTCAATCTAAGAAACTCTGTTGGTGATGAACTAATCTATTGTCTAGAAGTTGGTTGTGTCATCTTTTTTGACCTGATATCTTCATCAAGTAGGTGTTTCTGGCAGAAATAAGCTGTATTATAGGCATATCTAGTGGATAGCTTGAATAAGGCAATGTTTATTTAAGAAGAAATTATATATCTAAGACTATTTTTCTTCATTTTATTCTAAAGATTTTCACGGGTTAGAAAATAGCAAAGGACAACCTTCCACCAATATCATCAACATGATGATCAATCACTCATATGAAATTTTATTACATTTTGCAGTTAAATTTATTACAGTGGACTTACAACTTAAATATTTTCACAGAAAACCATTGAATATAAAATATGTATAATCTGAAATCAAATTTTTCTTTTCACTATTGTCTTTAACTACTTGTTGATATTGTCAGAATACTTAAATTAATATAATACTGTATACTTTTTTTGATTTGTTGGATTTGTTTTTTTTTTCATAGAAGCACACTATACAGAAGTATTATTGTCATTATGATCCATAAATTTCCAACATGTAAACTCTTACAAAGAAAATATCTAACTTAAATTAGGCCTACTGCAGGTATTAAATCCTAGATCTTGTAGCCCTCACAACTTGGTTTAAAGCAGGGTTTGTTACAGGGTTACATTAAGAAAACATCCAAATTAAAAATTGTTCTCATAAACTGTGTAATCAGTTTAAATCTATTTTGTTCTAGATGAGGGTGTATATGTCAACACATATGGAAGAGTCAGTAAAAACATAGTTCTTCAGTGGGGTGAAATGCCAACATCAGTTGGTAAGTTTTATAAGTGTCAGCACCAACATTATTTTTCCATCAAGGAAATCCCAATGTAAATTGGAGAGTATTATACCTGTTCATATAAATATGGTTTTACATTGCTCAAAACATTAATTTCAATTGATAAGTTTATACCTATCAATAAAAAGTAGTGCTTCAGTAAAATAAGTCTTGCATGACTTTACATATATCTGTCATTGACAACTGCTTTGTTATTTTGTGAGGGGTGTCTCAATATGAATTGGTGAGTAAAAAATAAGTGTCAAATGTCAGTACATGTAAGGTTTTTCAGAGAGAAGGGGACAAAGGAAGATTATTCAGGAGCACCCCCTGATGATTAATTATTTCTCTAGAAATAATTAATTTTCATCAAAATAACTGCCAGTTAGTTTAGTTTAGGGGAACTGCTAAAGTTTGGGGAACTAAAAACATGTACCTCGTTAATATTATATTTAGTTATTTATAAGGAACACATTGTCAATTTGTACAATGTAATTTAAAAATATTAATATCTGTTAATGAAGAGTTTTAGTCAAATTAAATGTAGCACAAAATAAATGAAAATATATTATTTATGCGTAAAACTAGATTTTTTTCAACAGACAATGGTGTGTAGTTTAAACTTCCTAGAAAAACAGATTAATTACTATCACTTAATATCTTGTTACACTTTGGAAATAGTGGGGTACTGGCAGAAAAACTGTAGCTACAACTTTTATAAGCTATAGTTTTGTGGATAAGTAATTTTAGCTTTGTTTGTACCTGGAATACTTGTTTATGGGTTGTACCTCATGATCCATGCATTTCTTACATTCCTTTGTACAAAATTAATTACTATTTAATGATTGAATCTTCTTTTTTTTTCTGCTACTGATTTATTTTTTTTTTTTTCAGCTTACATTGGGACAGGACAGGTGATGGGATGGGGCAACAAAGCTATTGAGATTCGGAATGTGGAAACAGGACTGCTTGATGGAGTTTTTATGCACAAAAAGTCTCAGAAATTAAAATTTCTCTGTGAGAGAAATGACAAGGTGAGGTGTTAGTTATTTTAGTATTGTTGATACTGAGTGCAGGGTTTCTACATATGTTATGTAGGGTTAAAGACCAGCTTGAAATTATGCTGCTCCAGTAGGATGAAGCATCCTTTAACTTCAGACTTTATGTGAGGGAGGTTTTAGAAACCACATTCCACAGTCACTAGATTGGAAAAGAAGGGCCAAACCCATTTGCCACCAAACTCATTCAACTTGACACCTTTGGATTTCTTTTCATGGAAATGTGTAAGATGCTATTTACAAGATTACAGTTGTAAGTCTTGACAAGTTGAAACAGAGAATTGTAGATTTCATCCAAACAGTGAACCTACAAGTGGATTATCAACTACATATCTGCTGATCCACTAGTGATTTATTGATGATAAGCATATGGATTATAAACTGGGAAAGTTTTTCTGTATTTTAATAAAATCTGCATGCTTCAGTCACTGAAAGAAATGAAATACCAATCAGTCATAGTGTTCTGAGGATTGACAATCATGGTTCTACATTGTTTTCTATTCTTTACTGCCTGCATCAGCTTTCCTAACTAAATATTATTATCTATAAGCCTTTTATCTAATGTCATCAAGCTAAATGAGTATCTGCCTGCATCTATCTTTTCCTCCTTTAATATTACCTTTCAGAATCCCTGCCAAACATTCCCTTGTATCTAATTATCTGTCCAAAGTAATACATCTTCTATTTCCTACGTGTCCAGCATTTGTCTTTTTCCCTTAGAAATGGAAATACAACTGTGTAAGATCTTGCACAACAATTGTAGACATCCTAAACTTCCAGTTTTTAACATACCATTAATTTTCCAGATTTACTTATATTATAATTTTATGTCTTTTATTTTAGTAAAAAAATATAATTGATTGTGTTTCAAGCAATTTTTATAATTTATTGTACAATTATTCCTGCTTTTGAACATTGTGTCATTTTGATTTAGGGATAATTATTTAGATTGTTGCAAAGTACTCCATAAATCTTAAGTGGGGCTTTATCCTATTACATGAAAAAATAAATTATGTGATGCACTATTATTATAGTCAACAAAAATAGTTAGGCTTTAGGCACAAATGGACTTAGTTTAATCATATTCTGATTTAAAAACTAGCAAGGGTTTATTAGTAGATTTTAGCAAAAATGGCTTAGTTAAATATATTCAGTATGGTGGTGTACTTATAAAGTTCACTAGTTTTTAATCTGTCATGTATTCAGGATTCTTGATCAGTTGACACCTTCTTGATTACTTTGAAGGGTAGAAGAACAATTATCAGAAATTATTTCTTCTGAAAGTTTAACGTAATATTACAAACCCCAAAACTGTCAAACAATCAGATTATCACTTCATTCATCTGTAGTACAAATGTGGATATGAAACCTAACATTAGAGAGACATATCAATAAAACTATCTTCAAAAAATATGTCAAGTAAACATAAGAAAAAGAACTGCACTTCAGGGTAACGAACCCTCAATTTCAGCATTATAAAATCCATAAAATTTACTGTTGACCACCTCAGAACATTTGCAGTTTGGTGTGTGTGTGTGTGTGTATATATATGTTATAAAAGGTTTGGTATAAGCAACAAACACTGCAGCTTTTATTTGATAGGAACATCATTATATTCAATATATTTTTAAAAATACACTTATAGTACATTAATAGATTGCAATTATGAACTAGGTAATGTGTTTTGTAAGCCTGAAAAATTTGATGATAGTTTTATTTTGTACATTTGTAAATGTAATTATATCTTATTTTCAGGTTTTCTTTTCTTCAGCGAAAGGAGGGTCATCATGCCAGATTTATTTCATGACCTTGAACAAGCCAGGAATGGCTCACTGGTAGACAGCGGAACTAAGGGTGACGTAATTAAGCAAAACAAGAACATTAGTTTCATCAAAGTCAACAAACATTATTCAAGCAGAATACTGTCCTTGCCATCATTTGTTCCAGCCTGGGATATGTCTAAGCAACATTATTTTGTTACCAGCTAGATTCGAGCTTAGTCATTTTGTTTAATTTTTTGTAAATGCTCATGAAGCGCCAAACACATGAAGCTGAGTATATACGTGTGTGTGTGTGTATGAATGACTGCCTGCATGCTATGTAAATATTGCTGTTCATATCTAAGACTATTGCTGTTTTTCTTTAATGGTGGAACTCATCTTGTAACCATTGGCTATGAAACTGAAGACTAACCTGGAACTGTGTCTACTTATATAATAACTTACAAAAGAAAAAAAAAATGCTGTGTAGTGTGCTGAAAAATATTCCACAAAAAAAACTGTCTTTAATTTACTTCAGAAACTTTGTACCATTTTTTTTATGGTGAGCCTAGTTTGAAGAGAAATTAATACAAATGTTTGACATGTCAATTTGTCTGTTTTGGATTTTATTTGTTAAACTACATAATACTTTTCAGTAGTTTTGAAGCCAAATATAGATTACAAATAAAATCATGTTAATTATTTTAATATTCTTACTGTTCCTAATCTAATTTTTCTTCTAGCTGATAAACTACCAACCAATGACAGTTAATCTTGACTAATCAGAACATTTATATTTCAGAATTGGTGTAACAGTCGTTTTTAAAAAAAAAAGTGTTTCTGTGAGAGTGCAGATCTATGTCTTCAATGCTTTGAAAGGTATTTATCATTCTAGGTTGTAGTAATTATTCAAAATCGTTTTATTTTGCAAAACAACATTAACTGAAATCTAATAATTAAATATTCATATTAACAAAACAGCCCAATATTCATAGAGTTCTGTGGAATGCAGTTCCTCATATTATAGTACTGTGATCCACAGTGCTTTTGGAAAAACAAATTTCTTGTGATCATAAAATTACAATTATCATACATATCAGTTGAATATATAGATAAGCACTCTCATCACATTACTACTTTGAAAGTATGTTGTTTTTTAATGACTATCACCATTTATTTCAAGATTTTATTTCTGTTCTGAATGTTTTAATTAATTGTTTCCTCAGAATTTTTTTTTTTTACTATTTTGGATAAGGTTTTCAATTTTTTATGAAACTTTTTTTTGTTCTCATCTGTTTGTAGAATTGAAATGCATAGATGGCGCTAATATAAAAGTAAGCTTCCAAAACAAAAATGTTGTAAAATACAAGACAGGGTCAGACATAAGCACTGTTCATTAAACTTGGAAGGTCAATGCTTAATAGTGTGTTTGTTGAATTTAATATGACTGTCTCAAGATATGTTAATCACTCTTTTTCAAGGCTAGTTTTAGATGACCTAAGTTTCAAGTTAACATTCTGAAACTTACAACTGTGATTAATAAAAACTTTTGAAATGATTCACAGTAAATGTTAAGGGTTTAAAACATTGCAAAATAAGAAACATTATGTTTACTTTAACCAACAGGTTAAATGGTCATTATAGTCCCTTTTTTTTATGAAACATGGAAACATCAGTAAACATGTGATATTGATCTGCGATACTTTAAATATCTGATAGTTTACACATTCTTTGTTTGTCCTTTTCCTGAGGTAAATTATTATACTTTTGTATTTTGTGTCTTTTATTGGTTTTTACTAAGCTGGTTTTACTCGGAGTGCTGTCACTGTTACTTATTTCTGAATAAAAATGGTTTGTTTAGCAAATTTGTTTAGTTTTACTAGATTTTTCATGTAAATAACATTTGAATTTTGATATCAGACACAGAAAATTGACTTATTCTTTAGTTAGAACTAATTAACACAAAACACCAAAATATACATGCTCTTTACATTACTACATGTTAGTATTGTTGAACAATAGGTCCTTATGTCAGTATACCAAGATGTTGGTCATTTCAATCTAAAAATAAATTTGGTTTTAACACAGGAATTTCTTGTCATCTTGACAAATGTTTAATTTTTGTTTTTATAAGCCAGGTACAGCCCTGTGGTTAGCATGTAAGATTACAGATCCATAGGCTGAACTTTTAATATGCTGCTAGACATGCTCCATGCTTTCAGTTGTGGAGATGTTGAACTGAGACGATCAGCCCTACTATTTGGATGAAGAAACTGCATATGCAGTGGGTGTCACTTACTGATTGCCCTTCTCTTCCTCTGGTCAGAAGGTCTAAACTAGAATGGCTGTTTGTGAATTTAGGAGTCTGTGACCAGGCTGTTTGTTTAACCCATCTTACATTCAGGTTCAAAGTACCAAACACCCAATTTTCATATAAGAAATTATGTTACTGGTTAGTTATATCTTAAACACCATGGATTGGGAGTATCATAACATTTCTAAAGTTTATTGACAATATTATGCACAGGAAATGTGTTTAATGTGCAAGTTTTAAAATACAGTGCATTTATAATTTAAATACGAATTTATAGATATTATAAATTTGGTTAATGATCATGATTTATTATTATAGTATTCGACTGATTAGGTTCTTTATTAGGCTTGTCTTTTTTTACTCAAAACCTTAGGATAAATTTCTGAAAGATTTAGGTTGTAGAAGAAAACATGTAAAAAATGGGATAAAAGTTTTTGTATAACCAGTATTAAATAAGTTAGTTCTTATTCATGTAATGTCCTTGTTTAAGTCTTATTTTTAGCTTGGTTCAATTAAATTATGTTTCACGGTATAAGAGTAGTGTATGTAGGATTAATAAGAGTGTAAAAAATTTTGACATTTTTTGTTGCATGGAAAGAAATGGACCATTAGGTTTTTGTTGTTATAACAGTTTCTGTCATTGGGTGGGTTCTTTATTATTTGGTAAAACTAATATTAGCATAATCCAATCCATTTAAAGTAAAGAATAGTGTTCTACAATTTCACCAAGTGATATGCCTAACTCATAAAACTAAACAGGTACTTCTTTCCTTTCACATCTATGACATAAACTCAAAACTAGCTGACTAACACATTCACTAATCAACAACTACAAGTTTCTATATTATTATCATGCATATCACATTTATCCACTTACGAAGATTTTAGGCATCACACATCATGCCAAATGAACTCTCTCTGATAAACAATACAAAACGTCTAAATTAAATTGAAACACAGTCCACAACACTAGATTTTGAAGTGTCCTGAACAATAATATATAAATAAAACAATCCTTAAAATTCCATAATTGATAAGAAAATCACTTTTTACAATTAACAACTTGATAGAATCATATATCTGACATTACAATTATTGAATAAATATTGAAATATACAAAACATACAGTACAATCTTAACTTTGATCAACACAGATTTACTGTATCTAAATTGGCTTGTCTTTTGGTTGTCTTCTCTTCCATGATTTATGATACAAAGACAAGATGATCTCTTGTCCTTTACTGTAAGTTGGGGAGCTCTCTCTAGATAGATGGTTGTAGTCCTATTGATACTGTAAAGATGGACTTGACAGGAATCTTTGGCTCTCCTGCAGGTCGACTTATCTTGGTCAAAGTCTTTCTGAAACTAAGCAGTTTTATTCTCCTACTGACATTCTTTCAAGCATATTCACAACAGATGAACTTTGGTTTGGACCACCTATTCTTCTGGATTCTTTTCTGTTGCACATCAAGTTGGCTGTCTTCAATCTCTCTACATCCCTCTTAGTCACAGAAGGTGAAGTTAGTCATATATCACATATATATAATTCTACATAACGTCTATTCCCAATATCTCTTCCTCAATGTTTGGAGGCAATTTCCCATTTTTAATTACCAGATAGGGTCAAACACTTATAGCCTAGAAAAGTGTCAATGAACATACTGCAATGTTTCCAATCAACAGACCCTTTGAAACATCGACCAGCTTCTTTAAAGAATACATTCAGGAGCAGTCTCTAAAAATATGTTCTTTTTAAGTTGTAGTTGAATTGCCTCCTGTCCTGTGTTTTAATTCCTCCATCATGAATAAATGGCTGTAAGAAAAGGCTTTTGTCTGCAATTGCTGGCAATAGGCTCTTTTTAAATTTCAATTCAAACATCTTCTGTTGTATGGTTTACTTCTTCCATTCTGAGTTAACAACTGTGTAATGAATCATTTGAGCTTTTCTCGACATTCATTAGAGAATTGATGTTTCTACCCTATTTCATCTGGAGAATAACTTTAATTGATCCAAGTTCTACCTTCAACTAGTTATAGGTGTTTGAGAATGGAATTCTTAAGCAGATACAGTTAGATGTGTGGTTTCAATTCCTGCATTTGCCAGATGTCTTATTCTGTCACTGATGTTCCTTTCTATCTCACTGATTTTGCTGTTAAAATACTTCTGCATATTTTTATATTTCAGTATTTTTGTTTATCTCATGTTTCCTGAAAATTCAACTCATTTAAATGTCACATCATACATCATGGCAAAATATTAAAACCTAGTTCACAAAATTGTGTTAGCTTTAGGAAATTTTACATTATTTGTTATATATTTAATGATGTACCAAATGTTATTTTCTCAATAAGTCCTTTAGTCGTCTGTCAGTCTTAAAATAATATACAAGTAAAACTTGCATGCTCACCTTTTAACTGAATATAAATTTAGGACACATCCACATTTTGTATTGGTGTTAACCTCATACTTGGTTTATTTTTTTGTTTGTTGTAAATTTATTTTCAAATTAAGTTCTTGCATTGTTTTTCTTTCAGATTGAAAATACAAGTTTTAATTTACTATGGTCTACTGACCTAAATTGTAAATAGTTTATTACCTGTTATTTTAAAACTTTTTATTTACAAAATTGATTTTTAGCAATAACTAAACTTGTGAATTTTTCTCTCAGAAAATGGTGTGGGTATATCCAAAATGAAGAAAGTAATAAGTCAGACAGGATATAATTTTAAAATTCTTAATCAATACATTTTAATCACTATACATAATGTTATTACAATTCTTCTAGTGATTTTATGATGAGAATAATAATGCACAATTAGTCTGAGTATTCATACTAAAGTGATATTGGTCAGTAAGTGATATACTTTTAAATTTTTGCTATTGCTGGTTACAGAGGAAGTGTAGCATCTCTCCAGACTAGGTGCATTTAAATAAAACTTGGTAAAATTTTGCACCTCAAATTTACACTAAATGGAAAACATCAGAAGAGAATCAAGCCTATAAAGAAGACACATACACTGAGGTCAGGGAAAGTGAAATCGATCAGAAGAGAGCACAATTCAATAAAGTTGCGTCAAAATTCCAGCAGAAAGAAGCAAGATGGTACACTTTATGTCATCATTGTGATCCAGCAGATCCCCCAGTATACAAAACCAATTTTGGAAACTGGCACAATTTATTAAAAGGGTATCAAGTTGATATGTGATGGGGCCATAGGAGATCAAAGAACCAAACAATGAATAACTTAGTCATCAGTTAATGAAGGAAAAAGATTATGGTTTCATGCAGAGGTATACAAGCTAGCAACAAGTAGATAAATATGTGAGGAAATGAACAACAGAATATGACAGAGAGCTGATGAAATATGGCAGTGACACTGAATGAATTGGAGAGTTATTTGAGAAACAAAGAGGAATTCTGCACCAGACCCAGTTGGTGTTAGGTACTCCAATATCAAAAGTTTTTCAGGAAAGAGAAAGTAGAGCTAGCTAAAATAATAAATTTATCAATGATGAAAGGGAAAGAAAAATATGGAAAGACCCCACAGATGCTCAAACCCTTCAGAGACCATCATGCACTAAAGGGATATAATAGAATGTAAAAGGTATGGATAAAGTTAAAGGAAAAGTCAGCAGCAAAAAGACTTGTGCAAGACTTGGAGGAAAGAGACGGTCTGTATACCAACATGGAAGGCATAAACAATGAGACCCACAACCTCATACAGTGAGGCAGTAACTTAACAACACCCAGCAGAGTATGTAGACATCACAGCATTGCTGAGCTATTTGACCTTGAAGATTCCATACAATTGAGGGGATATTGGCAACAAAGTTAATGGCTCTAAAAGTATTGGATATTTGCATTCAATGGATATTGATTATGCTGAATACCAAGTATGGTCATTCAAAATTTGGCAAATGAACATCTGGGATTTTTTTACCTGCTCTGGCTTGTTACAAATTTCCCTGCCAAGCCCTACTATTTTTCAGCATATACACAGCTGATCTGCTCCATATACTGAAAGGACCCATAGTGACACCATACACATGTTGACAATCATCTCTCACATGCCAATGGAAGTGGTGAAGGTCCTTTCTAAAGCCACCAAAGGCCTCTGTCAATGAACTGTAAGTAAAAAAGAAAAAGTCCATCCAACCAAACTAATCATGTTGGATGTTGACTACCAGATCTCATACAGAGACACCTTTCTCTTCATACTTGCCAAGGCAAACAAGAGAGTTGCACATAAGTGTTGTGATGAACCACAGATTGATCATATGAGAAAAGTCTTACCCTTCTCAAATATGCTGCAGCCCAGAAAGTTCAACAAAGAACCTTCATCAATCTGACAAGTCATGAACAGAATGGAGTATGGAATCCACTTGTGTGTATCAGCAGCAAAGACCAAGTTATAGAGGGTGCAGATTGCAACCACCCTAACGCCCAGTAACACCTGCACTTTTGGCTTCGTTTGAGCAACATCACTGCAAAACAATGGGCTCTAGTCAGTCAAGTGCTGCTCAATTCAACCACAGTTATATCTCACCTGCTACATCAATACTTGAGAATGCAGATGAAGCAGTAATATAGAAACTGAAATTGACTGAGACTATGACAGATGAAGAGATACAAACAATGGAAAACAAAAGCATACTGAGTGGGTCCAGACAAATGACATTAAGTTAAACACAACAAAGACTAGCAGTAAGAAAGGGAAGAAAACACGAGGATTAGTCAACACAGCCAAACTCATAGAATGAGTATATGAGCAGACCAACAGATGGCTCAGTGAAAATGACTTGACTGCATGGGTACCTTGATGGTAAAGCACAACCCTTGGGTGACTTGTTAAGATCTTCAAATAATGTTGTCAATAAAACAGCAAGTAAGCTAAGGGAATAGGAAAAGGTGTAATAGGTTAAGTTATGGAAAGAAGATGGAAGTACAGAAATGGATTGAAAATATGTGGAAAGATAGATCTTACTTAAGTCATACTAAATTGAGAATTATAACTAGAAAAACCTTGATGAGATTATTGGAGGGAGGAAAGCCTGTGCTAAGGCCAGTGTAAAATAGTAGTAGTAGTAGAGTAATATTAAAATAATCTTATTCATATTGGGTACACAGTAATTAATAATAATAATATTTAAAATCAAGGTGGCTACTACAAGCTTGTTGCCTCCTCGTATTTGTTGGTTCAGAAATATGGATGGTACAGCTAAATCAACTGAAATAATGCATAAATTTCAGTTACAAGCATTTATTCATAATATTAATTATATGTGTAAATTAATGTAATACTCAGTGTAAACTCTCCAACTGGATCATATCAATACATTAATCTGACAGTTTACTATACCTCCTCCTTAAAACATAAAACTATTCAGAGGAATGTATGCATAATATATACAAAAGAATCCAAAAAAAGAAGCTGTTAATAAATTTACATGGTTTACAACCAGAAAACACTGAAGAGATCAGCTTTGTTGTTTTATAAACCATCATGAAACATGACTTGTCATTTGTTTTCCAGTCAACCAACTGCAAAGCTTAAATGTGTTTCTCCAAGTCTGACTTACATTATACTTCATCACATTAACATATAATTTTGAAGCCATAGTATTGTTTCATGTCTAAAAAACTATAGCTCATGCAAAAATGTAAATTCATACAACAAGCTTCTAGTTGTCATTCCAGGTTTTGAAGAAAAGTTGTATCTTGGAGAATTCCTTATATGAATTGTTTTTGATGAAAACAGTATTTTGTTTCTGGATCTCACTATACATATGTAGCAAGTTTGGCTACTTTAAATTACTAATACTCTTTTAATACACGTGGACAACCAAATCAGCACCAGAACACACGATGAATGCATAGAAATCACCAACATCACAAAATAAAAACTGCAGAAAATTTCCAATTGTATAATCCTAAAAAGTATATACTGCAGTAATAACCAAAACACAATGAAGATATCCCTTCTCTTCAGTATCTGTTCAAGTCAGGTGAAAAAATTAGGAAACATACGATAAAAGAGAAACAGAAAAGGAATGTTAGACAAACCTGCAACATCCCAAGTCACACTACCACTTACTATCCAAGGCCAATTGTGGGCATAATAGTATATGCAACACTATAACTAAAGTACGTCTAATATGGTACCACATGATTTTCCAACGGACCACTCTTAAGGCATTAGTAATTCAAATTTATTTAAAAATTTCATGTTACTCCCATTTCCAACCCCATCAATGTATAAAAGTTAGTGTTACCCAATACACAGAAAGAACCAGCTTATCCACCAGTTAGAGATATATTGCTTATGAAGAACCAATTTCTAAACTTATATTCATACACGTAAAAAGGAAGGCAAAGTGAAGGAGAAATTACAATAACTTGGAAATTTCAACTATTTACACCAGCAATACAAACTAACAAAAATCCACAACTCACCACAGCAGGAGAAAAGTCACTTTAGTAGCTTTTTGAAATGACCAGAGCTCCAATTTTAATAACAGTAGAGTTGGTTTAGTACTTGCCTTTGATTAATCATCAAGATGCTTAATACAGTTGGAAGTTCATGTGGTACCATATTAGAACTACTTTAGATATAGTGTTGCATGTACTAGTATGCCCACAAGATGCTTTCAAAGCATTCTGGGCTATGCATCTTACTTGATGATCATGAAAAAATTGGTATGTACAGGTTTGCCCCTTATCTAAATACATGTCTAGCAGCTTCAATATGGATTTTACATTTATACTGGTATGCACATTGGTACAAATGAGGACAGTTTGTCAATTGAGCAAATGTATTCTTGTAGATATAAAGGGTAGTGTACTGGATATTACAAGATGGAATAACATTTTAAACCAGAAAAAAGTCAAGAAACTCAATTTTACCTTAAAATCAAATTAGGTTTGAATATTAGTGTGGAAAGTTAAAACATTTACCCCCTCCCTTTTATTCATATTAAAATAGATATCCTTTACAAGAAAAAACTTATGTACTAGTTTGCTGATAGGAACATAATAGGATATCCATATGCAAAATTTTTTATCTTTACCCTAACGTATAAAAAAAAAACAAGGTTCACCCAATATGTAAATAAGCAATATGCTAATTTCCATTAATATATCAAAAATTCTTTTATGAACTATGCATAAATAGATAATTTGTTGTGTGTATATATAAAAAATCCAGTACTGATTTATGTTTTTGTTGACAACAAAACGACCTTTTTCAATTGACATATTACTGTAAATTTCAAAACATTTTCAGGACTAATTATGAAAATCCCAAAGAGTAATGTACCAAAAATTGTTTATTATAATAAAATAAAAAAACATTCTCAATGTTACATCAGTAAAGAATTCCTTCTAACATTATGGTTTTATAAAGGAAACATAAAATAAGACTGAAATAAAATAATAAAAGTGCACATCATATTAGAAATATTTACTCAACAAACAAACAGAAATACACTGTACCTGCTAGCAGCATATTTATATCAGTATTTTGTTTTACTGTCCTCTATTTATAAATTTTTACAAAGCCATGTGACACAGACAGACAGTTAAAAATTGGAACTGTTAAACAAAAGTAAATAATTTGAAATAGCTACACAAAATACAATAATGCTGGTTCCACTCAAGCAAATTTCAATACTGTTAAAAGGCAAACTTAATAAAATGTTTATTTATCCAGTTTCGAAATGGTACACAATCTTGAGGTATTTATATCCAATGAACCCACAGCTTGGCATAAAGATAGGAAAGCATCTTAATGTGACATCCACTAGATAGATAATGGCACCGTGCCTATACGTGCATGCTATTTTACACAATAAATAAAAATGTTTTGTATATGTAAAATTCAGAAATATTCACATGCTGTATTGTTATAAAAGCTCCCATCTATCAAAACAATTGCAAAATACAAGACCAAGTATGTAAACTGAATGTACTTAAAATATGGCTTTTAGACCTAATACTAAACACTATTCTTTACTAGGGTTTGGCAATCAGTGGTGGAACTTGCAACTTGATTAATCATTGGGCAGGCTCATTAAGTGATTATTCTCATGAGATGGCTAATAAAAACTAAAAAATTTAGTTTTCATACCTGTGGTGGGCAGAGCACAAGTAACCCATTTTGTAGTTTTATGCTACAGAAAGATAATGTAATTATTCTAATTACTTGAATAGTTTAAATAATATAAAATGGCAATATCTGGAAATTTTAATATTGATTATATGATTATTTTCATGAGTAATGACACCAGATAATTAAGCTGAACAAACCTGAATTCATTGAAAATATCATAGAGGTACTATTTCATTTACTAAATAATCAAAAACAGGAACAATTAGAAACACCAATTTTTATTAGTTGATTACTTTTGTAAATTAACTGATTTAACCATAACTTTGATTACTGGATAGTTGTAAAAATTGAAAACTGATTTTCAAGTCATTAACTGATTTAACCCTATGCACTCACCTTGGTCAAGGTGCACGTATCGTGACATTTTATGTATATTCAAAATTAAATTAAACAGCTTTATTATCAACATATCTTAATAAACTTTGCCTTAAGATGTAGTAAATAAAATCAAATTTTGACTTAAGTTTTAATTTATTAATTTTGAGAGGAAATACTTGAATAAAATATCAATCTTCACCTTTCTCTCCCTTCCGTTATATGGCTTTCAAGAGTGTCCAACCAATTACAAATGCAAACTATAGATAATGAAAGACTTGAATATAAAACTTTAACCTCCTATCTTTCAATTTGCCAAGATATAAATATTTGTTTAACCTTTACATATCTTAGAAAAAGCATTGAACTATAATTTTTCACAAGACAATCTGTGATACAAGTAAAGGTTAATGTGGATTTTACAAATGCAAATTAGTTCAATAATCTGAAAGAGATCAAAGTAAGACGTAGGGATCTTGTCATGTATATGCGAGATAACCTATTTTCAAGAATATTAAGAAAGAAATCCCAATTTGCTGCTGTAAAACTCTCTTTTTTTTTTCCTATTCATAGAAAGAAGTAGTAATGTTCATATTTATGTATCCTGCACGAGTGTAGTTGAGGTTCCCATCAACATATACAGTATTGTAAGTTATTATGAAGGCGTAAAGAGGAAATAGTGTGGTACTACTCCCTCTCTATTGTATGAAACTGAATTGCACTAGAATAGTCATGTTTGATAGTTTATACTATAAATGGCTGTCATCCAACCAGTGTTATACCAGCATAATACCTATAAAAGTACAAGCAGTCAATCATACGATTCTCAGAAATGGTGTAGTGAATGCACTTACAACTCCAAAGACTAAAATTCCACATGACAGACATGTAGGAATCAAACCTATTTATAGAAAACAACAATGTCCACAAATCTGCATTTAAAATGTCATATTTCAGTAGGAGCTGTATGGAAACTCTGAAAAGTAGCTTCAGTGGTTTTTGTAGCTGTTCAAAAACCACTGCTAAGGAGAAAGAGCTAAACCCAAAGTCTGAAATGGGCATAAAAGTTCAAACAATTGGATAAGCAAAGTCATATGATGGCACTCTTTACAGATAAATCCAAATTAAAATTGTTTGTTAAGAATCAATAACTGTTTGTTGGCAGAGAGGAGAATGGTATCAGAATCAACATATAACATTAGTGAAACATGCTGGAGGACCAATACAAATGTGTTATACCTCAGTCAGTGATGTTGGAGATCTACAGAAAACTGATGGCACCCTGACTGCTGACAAGTAGAATCAAATTCTTATTCATTATGTTATTCCCTCAGGATCAAGACCTTTTGGCAGGGATTCATCTTCCAGCAAGACGTTGATCTCCAGGATGCAACAAACGTGATGCAATGATACCTGAAAGGAAAAAAGTCTGGTATGAATATTACTAAAGCTATATAGACTTATGTGGAAACTAGGAAGATCAAATGGCAACCAAACAACTTGCCTGACTAATGGTAGTAACACAGACCATTTGGAATAATATTTCAACCCTGCATTTTATCTATTGTAATAGTATAAGAACAAGGTGTACTACTCTGTTTAACTTGATGTATCCAGGCCTGGCTCTTTTGTGTATGTCAGGACATTTTACAAAGTGACATCAAAATTTAATTAAACAACTTTATTATTAATGTTTCACAAAATTAGCATCAGAAAGTAGTTTATAATCAAAATTTTTATATTAACTAAGTTTAACTTTCATTGGAAAATAACACATTTAAAAAAAATGTCAATTTTCAATTTGTTGTCATGTGATTTGTGAACTCTCTCAATTCGCCTTTTAATTTGTATAACTTCAACTGTATAGTATCTAAACTGTCCAATTTATGTGGCCACAATCTATACATAATTCCAAGGTTTAATGTACAGTTTCAATGCCCCAACTTCTCCATTTAATAAAATGAATACATTTTTCCAACCCATGACACAAATACCACCTATCTATCCTTAATTTTCAAAACAATGTTATTAGATGTATATGTTTGCAACCAATAAGGAATTTATTTTCAATTTCTGGCTTACAATGGTTCTTCTGAAATTGGCAGAGAGCCTTAAGGCTAGAGGTAATGACTGTGTGCATGTTAGAAGTGACGAGTATGCTCTTAGAATTTAACGATTGTTTTTTTTTAATCTATTCACAGCTTAGTTAGGAAGGCAGTTAAATCATCAATGATTTTGGACATTCTATTTCACTCATTTCTTTATCATTTATGTTTTAAAATGCATACCTGAAAGATTTCTCTTCAAATAACTTAAATATAATTTTAATGAGTTAGCTCACTACACTACAACTACAGAATTTCATGCACACAGCAGAAGCATTTATGGGAATCTACTAATATCTTACCACTGATGTGTTGCTTTTCAGGGATGAATAGAATGCTTGTTGTATAAGCTGGGCAATAAAATTAAAATTCAGAATAAGCTATAACTATACAAAAGGTAAACAGCTCAGCTGATATTTTGAACATCAGCAACAGATAATGTGTCAAAAATTACATATTCAAAAACAATAGGTTCATTTTATTTCATAATTTTTAAAATTTCAATTCACTGTACACTGATGATTCAGTTACGGTTAGTATTACAGTAGAGAAAATAACCTACAAAAGTTATAATCTTCTTATACTGAAAATGTATTTCCAATAGGTACTTACCTCCCCTCACATAAATAGCTATTTTCCTTCAGTGCTGCCCTCTAAGTTACAAATATCACTATTGTATAATAAGAGTAAACTTGTTGAGAGAAAGTAAAATAAAACAATTGAAGAGAGTACAAACTAAATGTTACAACATGAGTACTGTCAAACGAGAAGTGATAGTTTGGTAGAATTGAATAAGGGGGAGTCACATGCATCAAGAAATATGTCGCACTCCTATTGGTGGAGGTTTATCGCATGATGACTTGCATGCGAGATGCATTTGAATAGTCAATTCCAAATGGGTGGGAACGTCAAGTCTTGTAGTATGAACAAAAAATATTTTCATATAGAGGGCAGCACTGAACGAGAATAGCTATTTATGTAAGAAAAGGTAATGTATTATATCGGAATAGAAACTTTTCCTTTAAAAGAACTTTTGATATTCATTTAGGACGTTCTAGAGGTTAGGTAAACAAAATATGAAAACTAAAGTGAAAGAAGTATCTTTATTATTAGCATTGTATGTTTATTGTCAGACTTACTCAGAAAATTTACAGAAAAATTCTTAGTAAAAACAGTTATCAATTAACTTGATGTGTACAACAGACTTTTAATGTTTATTAAAAGATTACCAAATTGTGTAGATGCATGTGTTAAATTCAGAATTATAGTATGTATAGTTCCACAGCTACATGGTTGGTCAAAATGACAAAGGCCACATGCATAGGGTTAAACTAAATAAAAATACTAATGCATTATAAAAGTTACTTGCTTTTTTTATATTTACTCTGCAACAACACATTGTACTAATGATAAATTAACAAGTTAGTTACAACTCCTGTATAAGCATCATCATTTGTGTGCTTCCATAATTATTTATGGTATGTGTAGATGTAATACTGAATGTCACTACTACCAAATAAAGAAATATTTTTATTTTGTATGTATGCATGATCAGAATATGAAAAGCATGAAAATTCATAAATGCACAAAATCAGACTATTTGAACCAACATGATAGTGAAGTTTGTATAATTTGGACTGTACTGATACTGAAGTTCCAAAATAAAGAAAAAATTTCCACACTGCATCTGTATGAATCATTATTCAAAATTATCATATTCAATGCTTTTATTCAAAAAATGGTATATTTGAGACTGCTCAGCTAAACCAAAGATATCTTATTACAAAAAGTATGTAATATTTTAAAAACAGTTAATACACTGCAATCTTACAAACAGCAAGGACTTAGCACAATGAGCAATACACAAATATATTTAAATGTGATTGAGTGTGAAGATTACAATATGTTTCGTAAATGGTAACAATGAACTAATGTTGGAACATCACAAAATCTGGTGAAAAAACACTCCTCTTAGAAAGTTCTAGAAGGCAGATAACAAATGACTTGTTTATAAATACTTCGCTAGATGTCAATGTTCTGCATCCGCATCTTCAAACTGGGCTACATCCATGGGTTCTTCACACTCATCTGGTAGTTTAAAAAAAATGTAGTCTTAGCCCAACATTTCTAGAAATAGCTTTACACTTAGATCTCTATATGCACAGCAATTGTAGACTTCAAATTCACTTGATCAAAAACCCCCAAAAAAAAAAACCTATATAACCTATGAAAAGAAATTTATAGTACCATTAACTAGATCCTTAATAATATTCTTTTTTATGTTAATACTCCATCTGAGGTCATTTTAGTTTTTAACTCTCCACATTCTCAATCTTATCTCCCAAAAAGGTGCAATTATATATATATTCCCATCAAACAATGAATAAATACCAGTCAACCTCTGGTGTGACCTTTGAAAAACTTGCTGTAAACATCAATTTGCTTCCAGTTTTTACATGGACAGGAATAATTAGCTCACACACTAAATTACATGAAGTTTATATAATTGTGCAAACTTACTCTACATAAAATATACATCCAGATTTAGTTTTTATATGATGCTTGAATTGAAAATAATTTCCTTAATTCCAAAAATTTAAACTTGTCAATGTTAAATTTTAAAAAATAACTAATTCCATATGTATAGTTCTGTTTGTATTCTCTTACATAATTCAGTATGAATACAATTACAAGTAACCAATAGTATGATCATATGGTAATCAGAGTAAAAAAATATTTCTAAACAAAAAATTAGATAAAATCTTACATACAGAAGTAATCAGTTCACTTACCACCACAAAAGTCATCCCGTGGAGCGTCCACATGACCACAACCTCTCTCTGCTGCTGCCACATCATATTCAGCCCCAGAATCATCTTCTGCATCCTCAAAGCATCCCACTTCATCTATTCAAAAATATGTATTATTTACTAGATGATTCTACGAGTACATATGTTAGTAAAATGTAGTTTAAGTTCTTGAAAACATTAACTTTATGTCTGACTTATTTTTAGGATTTAATCTACTCAACATTTCCCAGTCACTCAAAATAACATTAATATTGGGTGTTACATTTACACAAGTTTGATCAATTTCCTTTAACTTAAGACTTTTTTTACTTTACTTAATACCAAATTAAGAAGCCTTTAAAAAAACGTTTTCAAGACTTTAGATAGTTTAGTACAGGAGTCGGCAATCTGTGGTTCTAGGGATTTATTCTTACTATGAAGAAAAGTTGAGAACCTTTCAGGGCCAATGGGTGTTAAAAATTTAATCACAACATTTTCAATTTTTTATTTAGAATAAAGTCATGCTGTTAACATTCTAGCTTACTCCAAAGGCTTAGTTGGAGATAAAAAAAAATCTATCCACTGATGGGGAATCAAACCCCTGATTTTTAGCATTGTAAAATCAAAGACGTATCACTGTGGAACCCCATTTTTCTCAGGTTAGACTGCTAGGACATGTTGCAGCTCTCAAAATGTTTTGATCTTGAACAAAAACGGAAGAATGGTTCTTCTTTGAAAGGTTCCAACCCCTGGCTTAGTATGAAGAATTCTTTATCTCACAAAACATTCATAGAATAAAATAGCACACACTAAAATCTCATATTAACACAGAGGTAAAATAATGTAAAATATAAACTTTTTTGAATATATACGTCAGTGAAATTGAAAACGAGTGTTTATATAAAATGATTTAAAAACACTCATTTTATATAAACACTCATTCTCAACATATGCAACCTGCAAAAGCTGAGAAGCACTTATACAAGACACCAAAGAAAACATGAGAAGACATTAAGCCGACTTAAAAAGCTTTGAATTTATGTTTTCTGTTTCCAATACTGCAATTTATTATTATGATGATGCTATTTAAAAAAATATTAAGAAACTAATATGCATCACTTACAGAAATTAAAAGTAATAGCACCAAATACTTTGCTTCCAAAAAGTTAAAAAAACATGATAGTATGTGAATTATACTTAAGATAATTTTATGTTAATTCAACTTTAGCTACTCTGGTAAAACTCTATCATTGTTTACCATCAGAATACGAGTCATCAGGGTCTGGATGTAAAGCTTGGCAGTCCATCATGGCTTTAAACATCGCATCCACTATAAAACAAATATATATATGTAGAAACTAATATACGAAATAAGAACTTTTATATTTCTTTTTTTTACATACACATATAATACAACTATAGAAACAGCAGGAGTTAAGATTTTTCAAATCTAAACATTTTCCTTTGTTCAAAAAATAGATAAAGTTTACAAAAATATTCTACACAAGTGACTATTTGACAACTGAAAATGAAGACGTGAAACATTGGATTCAACCATATAATCATTAACACATAATACTGCTGGTTATCTTGTTGTTAAGATCATTTCTTATTATTACAACTTAAAGGTTGGGAATCTTAAAACGAATAATGATGAATGAATTTACTCATTAAAACCATTTTTGATGCAGATGTATGTAATAGGAAAAAACTAAAAACAAATACACTGTGTTTACAATCACTGGTGTACAATAAACAATTACTTTTTTTATCATACAAAAATTATAAGTATCCAACTTTTTTTAATCGTTAATAAGAAGGTTTCATTCAATATATGTAATATGTTTTAAACTTGTAATCATTTATGCATCCCCCCCATTTCTTTCTGGCAGTTTTCTTTGCTCATTCAATAATTAAGGACTAATGTAAACATGGCCCAACAGTGGCCTTGCTGGCAAAACAAAATATGATATGGTGTAGTTCAAAATGATCTAAGCCTACCTCATCTTGTTCCATGAAATATTTTTTTTCTAACTTATTGCAACATCATAAATGAAATAAAGTATAAAATTATAAAGCAAGTTCTTTGCATGTTTTAAAAAAATAGATAAATGAAAAAATGATGTTATCAATCTCTTATTAGATACGTTACAAAAGCATCAAACTGCACTAAAATATATCAGAAAAACATTCCTAAACCAGCATATAGTTATTATTCTACTGAACCTGAAAATCAAATAAAGTATTACAAAGTTTTCATAACTGCTTCATAGAATCTTGATAAAAGAGTTAGCACAAAGGATCACATATAAAGTGCAATAAACTTAAAATAAGACCCAAAACTCGGGTGCTTTTGAATAGTTGATTATTCTTTATTAAACAAATTTTCAAAGGTCAGTACGGAGAGTCAAAATACGTAACAGTAAGGTTTGTAGGTCATTAAAACAGTCATAAGTGGTAGTTGAGTTCCGTTTGAGGTCGTTAGTTCCAACATGAAGAATTAGGTATTCTACAGTCTGTGGCAGTAAAGATATACAGTCTAAAAGGTCAAGTAAAGTGGCTCCACTAATGGATTTAATTAAAACATGTTGGTCTTTAACGTAAGAAATGTGTTGATACAGGTATTTAATAGAATCTCCAAAAATGGCAATGTAAGGTGAAAGAAGAAGTAACTTACCATTGGTAAAATCGGGTCCGTGGTCCATGAGTGGAATATCAATCTTGATAAAAGAGTTAGCACAAAGGATCACATATAAAGTGTAATAAACTTAAAATAAGTCCTAAAACTCGAGCGCTTTTGAATAGTTGACTATTCTTTATTAAAATTTTTCGAAGGTCAGTATGATTGATACTATTAATAAACCTCGGTTTTGTCTATGCTACTAGATGAACGAGATGATCCTTCATAAAGATTTTAATTACATACTTATACTTACATACTCCAGTGTTTTCAGGAACAAAACGAACTTCAGATGTCTTACTTTCCTCATCCTCTTGACTCTCTCCATTTTGTTCTTCACCTGCAGCATAGTAAAAACAAAGTTCTTTGTTTCATGTCCTAAATTCTTATATATCAAGTCAGCTAATCTTAAAAAACAGTATTAAAAATTAACATTTTAAAAAACATCAGAAATAATAAGCAGAAAGGAAACAGTCCTACACAAGCTACTGTATGATTTGATTTTGATTTGGGAATTGACTGAACTATTCCAGAGTATATGGGACACGGAGCAAATCCCTCAGCGATTGAAAAATGCCAGCATCGTCCGCATTTATAAAGGTAAAGGTAGTCATCACGCATGCGACAATTACTGAGGCATCTCCTTGCTATGTATTGCCGGGAAAATAATGGCACGCGTGTTGTTGAACCGTCTGCAGCAGCATCTTGAGAGAGGTCTTCTCCCTGAAAGTCAATGGACCTGATGAAAGCTTTCGATACGGTATGTGGAGAAGGACTTTGGCGCATAATGCGTAAGTTCGGTTGTCCCACGAAGTTTGTCGCTGTAGTTCGTCAGTTCCATGAAGGTATGATGGCAAGAATGCTCGGTGACGGAGAAGAATCCATAGAGTTTCCTGTGTCCGGTGGCATCAAGCAGGGTTGCGTGTTGGCACCAACACTGTTTAGTATGTATTTATCAGCATTGCTGTCAGACGCCTTCAGGGATGGTCCGAGC
>NW_013666321.1:119750-121779 GCF_000517525.1 Limulus polyphemus | reverse complement strand
CGAAGGACGAACAACAACAACATGATTTTTGATAACAATAAAGCTCTTTCATAAAATACATTGTTTAACTATACATTAGGGTAAATCATACCACAGTGGTTTATTGTATTATAAATAGTCAGTTTACTAAGAAAATTTGTTCTCCATTTACTTGTAAGTACATACAAATGACGATTTATTTGAATTTTCACAATGAATATTAATTTACCTTAAATGCTTCTCTTTCTAATGACCTTAAGGTCTCATATGATTGTGGAATTTTTAGAAACAAAGTTATTAATAAATATAAAAATACCTTCTCAATACAAATCACCAGTTAACAACCAACTTCAGTTTTTGAGGAGTTCTAATCAAATTGTTTCATTCATCCAAGAAGGTAAAGAAATGTGGTGTCTAGTTATGGTAGACCTAAAAGGCTTTCAAAACATCCTGAAGCAATATAACTACAATATACAGAAGTAAGCATTTGAAAAAAGGAAAATGTACATATAACTCAAACCTCAGAAGTTATCTTTTATTAATAGTTAAGGCACAGTTGAGAAGAATGAATTACAATATGAATATTAATTATACCACTTCCACATGCATTTCAAAAACACTACATACCATTACTTTCCAGTTCAGCATCAATCATCAGATACAGGCATTCACAAGGAAAAGCATTCAAGTCTCGAGACACAGCATGTAGACAAATAGATGGATACTCCAAAGAGAATCCCTGGCCATTCTCCCCAACCCATGAGAGCCGACTACATGGGACACCACAAAGAAAGGAACAATGTTTTATACAACCTTTTTTCCCCCTTGTTTCTTTTTGTTATTACATACATATCTATAGAAGTATTCAAAATCTAAACCTAGTTTTCCTCTTTAAATAAAAATACACTTAACACTCCAATATGACTTACATACTTCAATTGCTTTGATTTTAACTAATGGAGTGAAATAATATGCATAATCAGAAACTGCAGGCATTATGTCATTCTCAAGATCAGGGACAAGATACAGAATCAAATATTTTTGGTGTTTTCAGTACCATGTAAATTTTTAACACAGTGACTGAAAGGTTATAATGTTCATCTTAAAAACCCTTGAAGAAGAAACATCAGACTCCACAGTAGTGCCCTGGTGATGCATAGAAAAATGCCCAAAATAAAGAGCCCAATTTGCAAACTGGTTTCTGTGACTTTAGTTTTTAAACACTTACAATGCTGTATTTGTTACAAGTGACACAATTCCTTATTTTTAAACTATTTCAGTCTTGTTTAACCTTATATAGTAAGCTTCCTCTAAGACTTGCTTTGTTTGTTTTTTGTTGTTGTTTTTTTTTGGGGAGGGGGGGGATTCCATTTCATAGCTTCTCCAGTCATTATTGTGCATTCTGCAATATATCAGTTATCTGTGTCTGTTCCTGTAACTTGCACATAAAATATTTTTAATGTTCTTTTATCCTGGTTTCTAGAATTTTTCTGTCCCTCCGTAATTGCAAGACACTTGGTAAACTACTACTTTTGTTTTTAAAGAAGAGGTAGCTAACCACAAGAAGCTGTCAAACCCTAGAGGTTATTTCAAACACCTTAATAGGATCATCTTCAGTTCTATTCTTCAGATAAAATAAATACAAAACTTAGTCTTTATACTTTTCAAAACTTATAAGCTCCATTTGGAACAAAATTTTGAATGCCATTTTAGTACTCTCTCACTGCACTCTTTTCAACATGCTAGTATCTTTCTTGTATTATAGAGACCCAAACAGAAACATCATTCTAACTGAGACCACACACAACTTGTACATGAATACCTTACTTTTTTCACTTATCAAGTTTAAATTTAATTCAGGATGCATCTTGTGTATCCACAAACTTTCCTTAGTGCATAGCATTCTTTGCTATCTGCACACCCCAAGATGTTGAAGTGTTTAGAAATTACATTTGTGTCACAGTCGTCCATCCTTCACCACTGTTTACAGGACTGGGACACAAATGTCACTTCTAAACACTTCAAAATCTTGGGGAGTGTGGATAGCAAA
>NW_013666321.1:114715-119729 GCF_000517525.1 Limulus polyphemus | reverse complement strand
TCACAGTCGTCCATCCTTCACCACTGTTTACAGGACTGGGACACAAATGTCACTTCTAAACACTTCAAAATCTTGGGGAGTGTGGATAGCAAACAATGCTACTTACTAAGGAAAGTTTGTGGATACACAAGATGCATCCTGAATTAAATGTTAATCAAACAGCTTCACCTTTGCTCCTGAAAATAGTTGAATAAAATTAAAGCACTCAGCCAAAAACAAGCATATTTAACGACCATATTTAGATGGGCAGGTACAAGTCTATGAAAAGTGATTTAACAATTAAGATGTTTCACCACACCCTTTTCTCCAGCACCCGAGGCTTACTTGTGTAATGATTACTGACCTGAAATGGATGCATGAATTACAAGGATGCATCTCATATCATTTTCCAAAATGCCTGAAATTAATAATACTTTACTCAACCTTGTGCCCACTCCTTTGATCCTTTTCTTTTAAAACAATGCCGCTAATTTACTCGCTCAAAAAGGAAGTAATTTTATAAACTTACATAACCAAAAAGAATTATTATACTTTTCAACAAAGAAATTAATTTTCTGAAGAGAGTTGAGTATGTTACATTAAAATATTTGAATAAGCAAATCAGCAAGTCACATGAAAATCATGAGCAGTACAAAGTTATCAGAACTACATTCTGAATTTGGCATTTTCTATGTAACGTGAAGCCAGTAGACATTGTTCTTGGGAAGAGTATGTAACAGCCCTTTGATGCAATATGATCAAGTACTCGGATCATAAAGGTGTCTACAGATTGGGATTTAGAATTTCCAAGACTAGAATATCCCCGTACTTTGTGACATTGGAAAACAAAGGAATACGGATAAACTTGTGGCACCAATTGCTAAAACAACTTTTACCACAGTTGTGGTAAACAAAGTGCAGCATCATGTAACAGGCGAGAATCCATAAAAACAAAGATCAGGGGCAAAAGTTACCCACATTCTCCAGGCAGAAGTGTATAATATAATCAAGAAGGATCTCAGTCTGGAAAAGCTACATATGACAAGTGTACACAAGCTGACTCCATTACATATCTGTTGTACTATCACATACCACAAGCAGCTGGAGAATGAAATGGGTATTCATGCTATTCCACAAGAAGACATACCATTCAAGTAACCAAATGCAGTGCCTATTAATATCTGTGTGATCAGACTATAGAAACAGGAACTGGGAAACCAGCTTCTTTATACATTAGATAGATTAAGGAAAGAATACTGAGAGGAGTGCTGTGCTTTGACATTAAAGCATTACGAAGAAGCTTTTGGCAATAGAAAAATTCTATTAAGATACATTGTTATCTATAACATGACTGAATGTGGTGACAGAGTCTATAATGATATGTTGAGGCTCCAAAATAGTTTAAACCTAAAATGTCTAGGTGGATCAATTTGATGCATTTTATTTTAATTTTTTTTTTATAAATTTGCAGTTTTCATTATGAAGTTATTTTAAGATGCAATTAAAAGTGCTTACCTTTGTTGTATATTTCAGTTACTCATTTTTTTATGTCTTCCTACATTCTCTTAAAATGTTCCTATAAAGCCCATTTTATAAATTTGTAAATTTTATATTTTCTTTGATTTAAAGAATACTATATTATTCAGTTTTACTGTGTTTACAATCACTGCTGTACAATAAAAAAACCTTTACCACAGCAAATTTATAAACAAGTCCATTTATGATGTTTAAGATCAGAAGATTAATTTTTAAACTTGTTTTATTTTCATTTCCATATTTCGTTTTACATTTTGTTTGCCCATCTAATAAGTTATTACAACTTAACAAATAGCAGCTTTGTCAGCAAAATGAAACTTGATATGGTTGACTGCAAATGATCTATCTAATTAAGCTTTTATAACTTTCAATCTTTCCAAGTTTCCACTGAATTGGAAACTATATTGGCTTATACAGTTGAAAATTAAACAGAAACAGCTTTCACTACCTTGTTACTTATCTGCTCATTTGTTAATTTCTGGTATAAATTCTTTCTGAAGAACTTCAGCGATACAAGTCCTTTCTTAATTAAACCAGTTTATTCTTTCTCGATACAACTTTTATAATACACAGAATTTCCAGTCATTTTAAACTTAACAACTTTTACAATACACGCTATAAATCACAGTGATTCACACACTTTACTTATGGTGCTTACTGTTCACTTGACTCAATTATCTCTTATCTTCAATCTATCTGCCTCTATCGCTGGCTTTCTTTGCCAGGCTTATATACTAAAAAAAAGGGCATCTAGCAAACTCTTGGACATTCGCGGGGTTCCCCAATAAAAATTCTAGAAACTACATCACGCATGCTCCCAGCATCACGCGACTTCCACTGTCGTAACAACCTGTTTAGATCATGAGCCTATGACATCACCCAATGACAACTGAGGATGAAAAACAGTGATTGGTTATTTTAATAAAACTACACTTGTGCTGAAGTTACAAGGTTCAAATTAGTGCTAGTTTGTTAAAAACTATTGACTGTCCCTACTAGGGGGCTAGGAATGCCATATTATGGTAAGAAAAAATTTCAAGATATTCAAAAATTGTTTTCCTTAAGAGTGCTGAAATCAACCCAATATTAAAATTTCAGTAAAATGATAAGGTAAGAATTTAATGTTTTCCAACATACAAATATTTTTTTAAATTATCTGAGATCAAAATTTTCAAACCTTGCTAACAAGACAAACTATTTTCTTGGGTCCTCCACAACTCTATATTTTTAGAACCACAGACTGTATTAATAATCTTCCAGTGCTAAGAAATTTATTTAGTCTTAAAATTTTTCATTTGCCTGATAATTATCTTATGATTATATATATTTTGTCAAGACCAGAAACTATATTTAAGAAATTTCTCTAACTTTAACTTCCTCCAAAAATCAGTTAAAACACAAGTAACGTTGAAAATAAGACCTATCTGTTCATATTGGATAATAAATCCATACCAAAATAATTGACAGAGTACTTCAGTTTTGAGCTGTATTAGTCCTGTTAAGTCCAGTTAGATCAATGATAGAAAATGTTGTCCAAATATATATATTATTTATATCTTTAAGTAATGGAAATAGCCAAGTGTAGGTTTCTTTAAAATGCATGCATATACATTAGTACTCTGTCAAAGCAAAATTGTTTCTGAGGCTAACTCTGTAGTTAAATTTAGCACTTTTGACCTTATTCATCTTGTAGTTGCAAAGATATTGAGCCCTTCAACCATATTTCTTTGCTCTTAAACATATTTTATTATCCAACACAAAATGATTATTGAATATCCAGTGTTACCAACTATTTCCAGACTGCTAAGTTTTTATACGAGTCTGCTAACCAAAGTTTCATATTTAAATTATTCAACTCAAAAATATAAGGAAGTAATTTTCAAATATTACAGACATGGGGAAAACAACACTAAAGAGATGAACTAAGGCTTAACACTACATCGAACAAACAATTTCAATAGAAAAATTAACAGCCCAGCTACAGCAGAATATGCAACAACCATGCTCACCATGGACCAAAGATTACTTACAAAGAAGGTGAAAGTAGAATTCTAATAGCTATATGACTAATTCAGAACATAGACACAGAACTTATGCAAGACACAGACTTAAATGTCAGCTATGAGCTAAGAGACAAGACAGTCATTACCAATACCTACACAATGTGAAAACATAAGGTATATACTCTGCATTACAATATCATGGACACCGTACAGGTCTGCATATAATCATACATAATGACTTCCATACTTATTCACACTTTTAACAAATTAAACTCAACATACAACTTACCTTTCTGCTATGTAAAGAGTTCCTTTCCCAAGATCTCTGGACTTAATATGTGCTATTGTATTTGGCTCTCTATGTCGAATTCCTTCTGTTGGAGGTGGAAATGATGTGATGACAACCATTGCTTCTTAAGTTGTGCAACTTTTCTATATTAATATCAAAAACTTTTCTAAACACATATATAACATAGAGGATGGACTGTAGAAATATTAATTCAGCAAAAAAACTGATAATGTTCAGCTGCAGCTTCACTGTTTATGTTCCCAATGCTATGTACCTTTATGAACATCAGCATAATTTAAATATATGCTCAAACACCTGACGAACTTTGTAAGTGTTCAGTAGTTGAAAGTTACCATAAGACAAATTATAGAGGATCTTAAGTTAACCTTTTCCTACACTGAAAATATATTTCAGATAGATACTTACCTCCTTTCACATAATAACTTTCCTCGATTTGTGCTACCCTCTATATGCACAATTTTCACTCACTGACACCTGACATCATGTGTTTATACATGGTATAGCTGCGTTGTAGCATGCAACAACCCTACCTCAATAGGAGTGCAACAAACCCTCCTAGTGCAGCTGACTCCCTCTATACTGTTGAGCACAATCAACACTTCGAGATTAGGCAAAAAAAAAGACACTGGAAATGGGGAGGACAAGTGGGAAGTGTGATCAAAGGTAAAAACCTTTTGGAAATACATTTTTTTTATTCAATTAGGACCAGAAGGATAGGCAGCTTTACTCATGATAGTTCATGAGTTGGTACAGTCTGGTGTGGGCCTTATTTATGAAGCAAGATACTGCAAGGAACTCTCAAGCAATCTTATGGAACTCCCCATCTCATCAGTGAGCATTATAGTCATGTGATGTCATACGGTGGAGAGTTAAAGTTAAGTATAATCAGACAGGCACCACTCATCAATGT
Organism: Limulus polyphemus; assembly: GCF_000517525.1. Taxonomy (NCBI): domain Eukaryota; kingdom Metazoa; phylum Arthropoda; class Merostomata; order Xiphosura; family Limulidae; genus Limulus; species Limulus polyphemus. The sequence goes on along the minus strand of NW_013666321.1, from coordinate 114,991 downwards.
CGCATTTTGGAACACTTTCATTAACCATCCACAAAAAAATGTACATAACGTATAATAGTTAAACAATCTGCCTAAACGTCACGTTAGTATAGCCTATATAATGTGCAAAGTTTAGTATACTCTAATCCCTTATAGTGATGGCACACGACGAGACACACATTTGGCATGTAATACTGTTTGAATACCAAAAAGGAAACAACGCCTCTGTAGCCACAAAGAATATCAAAGAAGTTTATGAAAAGGTTTTGAACGTTCGTAAGTGTCGACGATGGTTCA
>NW_013666321.1:105501-113849 GCF_000517525.1 Limulus polyphemus | reverse complement strand
TGCTTCAATGTGAAGTGATTTCTTTAATCAGGGCATTAACAACCTGATTGTAAGATGAAAAAGCATTGATAAGAATGGAGACTATTTCATTTAATAAATGTTTTGTTTTGATATACAAGTTGTTCGGGTTTTTCATCTAAAAAAAGCGACATTAATTTCTTACACACAAATGCCAAATCGAGAAGTGATGATTGTGCTGTGCTAGAAGTGTGTGTTGCACTCCTAAATGGTAGAGGATTGTCGCATGCTCATTTGCATGCTATACTATATGTAAACACATAATGTTAGGTGGGAGCCTCAAGGCTAGTGGCAGGCAAAAATTGTACATATCAAGGGCAGCACAAATCAAGGAAAGCTATTATGTTAACAGAGGTAAAGTATCGTATCGGAAGGTGCTTTCCATCATGACTTGCATAAGCATTTTCTTTATCCATTCACCCATTTCTTTAAACTCACACATTTAGTAAATAACAGGTTTATGAATGGATTGTATCAGATGTCTGGTTTGTTTTAATTCTATAAAATTTGTTAATTTTCAATTGCAGACAAACTAAAGATTTACACTATATAAATGACTAAGCTATTCACTGTACCAAAACATAAGGAAAACAAGTGTCCATTCAGTCCTTCAAGGCTGTTCTTACACAACAACCTTGAGAAAAGTAAAAATTCAAACTCACTCTTTATTTGTCAAGAAATCATATTCCCCTCTTAAAGATTAATAAATTGCCAATAACAACTCATTCCACAAGTCAATCATCCTGTTAATGAAATAAAACTGGATCCTAGCCTGTCTTTTCCAGATTTTAATCTTGTGTCCTCTCTCCCTATTGTCTTCAGAATATAGCACAAAAAAATCAAAGAGGTCTTTATTCTATTGATCTTGTAAACTTCAATAAGATCATTGTTCCTTTCTTCTCTAGCTTCAAGAAATCTTTCCTTCACTACTGCACTTAACTCATCCAAACCTAGGACTTTTCTCTGTCTCTCTCTCTCTCTATATATATATATAGATATATGTATATAATTTTTACTTTATTACCAATAAAAACTTTGAAAATAGTCATTATTAGAGGCCACCTGATCGGACAGATGAGGTCAATGAGAAACTGTATAATGAGATCAGGATTGTTACTAATAAAAATATGAATATAATAATTATGGGATACTTTAATTTTGATACATTAATTGTGCTTATATGGCATCAAACATCGTAGTGAGAGATTTTTTGAAATGATTCCATATTGTTTTCTATATCAAATAGTCAGAGAGTTAACCAAAGAAGACATTCTTAGAGTCGTTATAAACAGCTAATGCAGATGTAGTTACAAGAGTTGAAGTGGGAAAATGTCTGAGGTTTGATGTTTAGTCTTAATTTTCAGAAAATCAAATCTTGAAGCCATGAAACAAAGATTTGTCATTAGTGAATTGGAATAATAAGTTAAAATTTGATGTGGGGCAGATTTGGGAAATTTTAAAAAATAAATTGCTTTTAGTTCAAGAAAGGCATATTCCAAAAAGAAAAGGATAATAGAAAGATGAAATTTGCTTACTATGAATAAAGCAAAAGAGCATAAGTTTAAGAAGTTTAAATTGACAAATAAGGTGTTAGACTTACAGAACTACAGAAAAGCTCATGATCTGGTCATAAAAAAATTAGTAAATTCAAGTAGAGCTTATGAAGAATAGCTCTCTGATAAGCTGATAATGTTAAAAAACATCCTTTCTGATATTAAGTGTAAAAAGTAAGCAAAATATTAAGATAAAGAATAGACACTTACAGGATGCTGATGGAAAAATTACTGTTCAAAACTATGGTAATGGCTGAGCTTTTACATTTAAAGGGAAGTATTACCAATATTCTTAACCCTGAGGATTCTGCATGAAATATTAGAATTGATCCAATTTAAGTTCATATAAATCTTTTGATGGAAAGTAAAAAGCAAATTAAAAACATACAAAGCATCTGAACCAGACCATGCTTCTCTCAAGGTTTTAAAGGAGGCCAAAGGTCACATGTGCATGTTTCTTTCATTTTTGGTAAGTTAAAATTTAAAGAGGATGATTAGCTGCTAAGGAATTTATAGGCCAATTAGTCTCACTTCTGTAGTGAGAAAAATTCTAGTTTGATAAAAGAACCTTGTAAAAAAAACAGGTATTCAATAACCCTGAACCCCAAGTATTTCGTGCACAGATTTCCAAGTTCACACATAAAAATAACTTCATATGGATAAATTTATACATGTAAACTGTGACTCACGCATACAAAATAAGCAATAAAATGCATTCATTTTAGAGTTCTATCACTACTACTGATTTTTAAGAGTAATTGCAATTACCAAGCATATACACATCTTGAGATAACTGTTAGGTAAATGTACACATTATACATAACAAGTTAGTCTGGTTCCTCTCACTTATAGTTGAGCTCATGGATGACACATGATTTCCTCAGCCTCTTCTGTCTGTGCAGAGATAACGTGTAAAAACGTTTTGGGATAGCATAAAAACTATTGGTCCATCTCGGCTGTTACATCCTTTAAACTAAGTTAAGATAATTTTTAAAAAAAACCTTAAAGCCAGCCCTTATCATTCATATACTTATCAACCTTTTTTTCAAACTCACTTAAATTTACTGCCCCCTACAACATCCAAAGGCAACCCATTCCAAAGGCCAACCACCCTGTTAGACAAATAAAATTGTCTTAGCTGAAGATGACTCCTACCTTGCCAAAATTTATATTTGTGTCCCCTAGTCATCCTATTTTCACTCTTAACTATGAAAAAAAATGATGCATCAACACTATCAATTCCCTTTACAATCTTAAACATCTTAATCAGATCCCCCTAACTTTTTTTTTTCAAGAGAAAACAATTTGAGAGATTTCAGCCTCTCCTCATATGACAACCCCTACAACCCGAGGCATCATTCTAGTAGTACCTCTCTGAATCCTCCAACAATTCAATGTCTTTCCTAAGGTAAGGAGTCCAAGACTGCACACAATATTCCAAATGTGGCCTAACCTGTGACCTGTACAATGAAATTATAACCTCTTTAGACTTATATTCAATATTTCTGTAGATACAATCTAAAATCCTATTTGCCCTACCACTAGCAACAGCACACTGTTTTGAATAGCTTTAGAGATTGATAGACTATTACACCAAGATCCCTTTCCTTCACAACACTGTTAAGGTTATTCCAACCAAATTATACTTATAATTCAAATTATGATAACCCACATACATTATTTTGCATTTATTATAATTAAAACCATCTGCCATTTATTTGCCAAACTCATTAATGATCTAAATCCTTTTATAAATCAGCAGCATCCTCTTCACAGCTAGAAACACCCAAAACCTTAATATCATCTGTAAATTTAAGTAATTTATTGATTATTCCATCATCTATGTCAATGATGTAAATAAAAAAGAGCAAAAGCCCTAAGACTGAGCCTTGAGGAACTTCACTTGTGACATTAATCCAGTTTGACTGAACTCCATTTGTAACAACCCTCTGCTTTTTTCCATCCAATTTCCTAACTTATCCCCCCCACACCTGTAGAGATTTTTTTACAAGCCTTTTATGTGGCACCTTGTCAAATGCTTTCTGAAAATCTATATACACCAAATCTACACCCTTACCCTCATCTACATAAGCATTAACCTTTTTGAAGAATGTTAAAAGATTTGTAAGGCAAGATTTTCCCTTAGTGAAGCCATTTTGACTATCCAATAAAATTCTAAACTTTGTTAAATGACTTTGCAAAGCATCTTTTAACAGGCTTTCCAAAACGTTTCCCACAACTGATGCAAGACTAATGGGTCTATAATTACTGGGACAATTTTTATCACCTCTCTTGAAAAGATTACATTAGCTAACTTCCAATCCTCTGGTACCTGCCCATTATTCAAAGGCTGACACAAAATTGTAGTAAGTGGTTCACATATCCAATCTTTAACCTTCTTCAAAACCCTTGGGGAAATATTATATGGCCCAGGAGCCTTATAATTTTTTAAACTTCCCTATTTTTTCTTAACCAGCTCAGAATTAACACAGTCATCTTGTTTGATCTCATTTCCGTTTATCAACTATTCAAGATGTGGAATACTGGTTAAATCTTTGTCATGCAACTATCAATGAAAGGAGTACTATCAGATTGATCTGGGTGAGCTGTCAAGTAATGTCCTGTTAATTGGTCATGCACAGTTAATATACTTTTTATGCAAACACAGTTTGTAATCAAAAGAAACACCACTTTAATCAGGTTATCTAGCAGTATGAGCTGTTCTTGTTGAACCTTTGAAGATTAATGATAATTATGATATTAAGTTTTTAGGTGTCAGCATATGTGAGAAGGATGCTGCTGCTCCTTTACAAGAGGATTTGGATTACTTGGTAAGTTGGACAAATAAATGGCAAATGGCTTTTAATTATGATAAATGCAAGGTAATGCATGCGGGATATCGAATTACGACATGTGAATTACGAATAACATTTGGATGGGAATAACTTTAAGTGTTATGGAAGAGAAGGATCTTTGTGTTCTTGTTAGTTGTTGAATCCATCCAAGCAATGTGCTCTTGCCAGTGGCAGGTCAAATAAAATCTTAGATTGTATCTTCAAAAATATGTAATACAAGTCTGAAGACATCATAATTTTGTTGTATAGATTATTGATTAAGTGATTAAACCACATATGGAGTATTTTGTTCAGTCTTGCGTGCTTTAACTTAGGACGGAGATTGAACTGTTGAAAAGGGTTCAGACAAGAATGATACTTGGGATAGAAAGTCTGTCATACAAGGACAAGTTATGATCTCTGAAATGCTTTTCTCTTAAAAAAAAAAAGAAGAGTTAAGAGAGAATCCAATTCATGTGTTTAAGATTATAAAGGGATTTGATTATGTTGATGCATCATCTTGTTTTTATTTTTGTACTTAATGGAGAGAATGGTAGGACAAGTTAAATTTTGGCTAGATAGGAAACATTTCAGCTAAGACAGCTTTATTTTTTTAACAGGGTGATTGGACTATAGAATTGTTTGTCTTCAGTTAATTCAATGGAGTTTAAGGGAAGGTGTGATAAATATTTGAATGATAAAGCTGGCTTCAAGTGTTTTATTTTTAAAGTTTAGTGATGGAATATCCTAGATGGTGCCTTGTCCTTAAATTATATGTATTATATTCCTATGTATAATTGACAATCAACCTGTTTGATGGACTTAAGGATGCCTACCCAGACTTTTGATTATTACATAATGATCACACACACACACTCTCACTTAGAATTTCAAACTCAAGGATATTTCACCCCCAGTTCTGAAATCTTATGGAGAATCCTGCAAAATCATTTAGTGAAAAATTATATTTTAAAAGGTAGCTGACATGAATTTTAACCTGATGTTAGCTATTTTGCAGATGTTACTTGTTATTTGGATGATGCAAAGGGTGTAGACTTCTTGTTCATAGAATTTCAAAAGTTTTTGGTAAGGTAAAACATAGAAGACTAGCCAATAAAATCACATTGGCAGATGTTGGGGAAATATAGTTTATTGGACTGTAGGGTGCTTGGATGGGAGAAAGTACAAAGTTGTTATTAATGAAGTTTATTTAAACCAGACCAATGTTGCTAGTGGAGTTCCTCAGTAGTTAGTACTTGGACCTTCTTATCTATATTAGACACTGGCAGGGGCTTAACAAATTAGTAATTTTTACTGATAACATGAAACTCTTGGGCATTCAATTGTATTGAGGATGACGAAGAATTATAAAACTATTGAAACAATTAGCAATTTTGACAAAACATTTGGCAAATAACCTTAAATTACAATAAGCACAAGGTAAGGTATTTGGGTTAATAAATTTAGATAACATGTTTAATACGTGTAGAAATCCACTCAATTGCATGACTGAAGAAAAGAATTTTGACACAGTAATTGAAAAATCACTCAAGTCATTGAGACAGTTTCTATTGCTTGTAATAAAGCTAAAATAATTCTATGATGTATTTTTATAAACATATTGATTACAAATCAAAAGAGGTAATTATCTCTTTATACAAATCACAAATTAGGCCTCTCTTGCAATATTGTTTTCAGTTTTTAGTATATATGGAAGAAATGATAGTGGCCCATTAGAAACAGCTCATAGGAGGGCTACTAAGTTCTGGGGATGAAAGTTATTTTTAAGGATAAATGGCTATACCCTTTTCTCAAGATAAAATAAGGTAAGAGGTGATTTAATTAGCTTTCAATAAGATAGTATATGGGTTATTGATAGTATAAAAGCCTCTTAACTTCTTTTTCTTTTATTATAAAGATATTAGGAAGAGAGGATATAAGTTATAGATTGAAAAAAAACAGACTAAGCTTCAGTTAGTTTTTTTCTTAACAGGATTATTTACTTATAGAATGATCTGTCATTTACAGTATCAGAGGCTGACACTTTACAAGAATTTACAATGAAAATCAATGATTTCCTCAAAACTAAATGATGGGTTTAAATTTTACTTTTCTTGGAGATGGAGTATACAAGAACAGTCTGAAGAATTAAATGGTCCTTTGTCGCCTACAAGTTCTGTTATGTCTAGCAATTAAACCATAATGAACCTATCTCACTGTCTAAAAAAACATGCTTGAAGTTCACTCTCCAATACTTTTAACTCTAAGTGAAACTGTGTAGCACACCTTATGGTGTCGGCAAGACATGTATAATCAAAAGTACCTACATATAAGATTACTTAAATGGAACACAATGTGAAACTTGTAATAATTGTGGTACATGAAAAAAATTAAGCACAGCAAATTGGATATTTTGATTTAGTAGGAAATATAAAAAAAACAGTCTATAGTCGAGGGTGTAATAAATATTAAAATATTTATTATACATATCACCTGCCACCACAACTAGAGGACATGCAAGTGGAGTTGTGAGATGGTTAACCATGTTGTAAGCTAATATGTTAGGTAGTACATTGGTCTAATTGTTAAACTAGTCATTCATGTATTTCATTTTCAATACATTTCATAAACATGTTCATGTATGGGCATATAGATCAATAAAAAATTTAACAATGTTTATTGGTATGATAAAAGTGCAATTTCACATATTATAAAATTTACTGTTCATACTTGGTAGATAAAGTTCAATTATATTTATATACAAAAAGTTAAATAATTTCAGCATGCTATATGGAAAAATCAAGATTTGACAACAAAAGTATAGTAAATGAAATATTTGTCTGTTCTTTTAGTGGTTGAAAAAGTTTTTTTTTAATGATTTGAGAATATTAATGTTTTATTTTTAATAAGAATCTTCTTTATTACGAAAAAAATCAACCTATTTCCATTTTTTTTACCAATATATTTCTTATTAAATTAATATCTGATAATACTAGTGCTCTAAGACTACTGAATAGTTTTCATAATGATAATAATAATAAATTATGACTCTTATTAACTATTAGTATTGATGAGAACATTTACAATTTCACAATTCTAATTGTGAAAATAACTTACTTCTAAGCGTTTTATGAATGCAGTTCAAATATTGAAATAGCACTGGCCTACTCTCAGTATTACATTTATTCTAACTAACTTACTAATTAAACAAAATTAAAACTATAATGATACACTAAAATTATTAAACTTACCGTTTGAAAGACACGAGTTGTATGTAACGCAGAAAAAGAGCGCCCTCTGGAGTTACTTAAAATTAATTTTCAAAAGTGCACAGCAATGGAGAGCTTAGTGAGTGATAGCTTACGAAGAAATAAAATTTAAAATAAATGAATGTATAATCAATAATAATAAACTAAAATAAAACTATTGGACAAGAGAATATCAAATAATTCTCGCAAACAGGTTTTATTATATCACTAAGATTATGAAATATTTAATACAGTTTACACAGAAATAAGGAATTAATTATTTCATTGAGCAACTCTTATTCTGTATGATACTGTTACGTCTCCGTTTGTTAATTAACTTTCCGTAACTTCGTTCCGACGAAACTTTAGCGACACAAGTCCTTACTTAATAAAACTGGTTTATTCTTTCCGAATACAACTTTACGATACACTTAATTTCAACAATCGCGCTAAAACAAACGCTATAACAACGATCGTTAACTTCAACAATATGTCTCTCTCTGACTGCATTTCAATTACTCATTACCTACACACACATTCTCATTGTTGTCACGTTGTGAGCGTCTTATATATATATATACCAGACAAGTATATATCTAGTAAATGCTACGGCATTCACGAAGGAACAAGATACTTCTAGAAAATAGGTCGCGTCAAAATAGTCACATGATCTCGCTGACGCAACACTGCCCCCT
>NW_013666321.1:100568-104501 GCF_000517525.1 Limulus polyphemus | reverse complement strand
CAGAAAAATTGATGAGGCAATTTCTCAGTACCGCCAATTATATGAAGGAACAGAAGAATACGATACGACAAGCCACTCTAAATAAGTTTTTCATAAAAAAATCAGATCAATAAATTTTAATTCATTGCATTTTTTTCGTATTTTCTTATATTCCTATACTTTGATTAAAAAATACGCAAAATAGAAATTAATTGTGAATGAGAATGAAAATTGAGGTACGAATTACACGATTTCCTATAAGTTATTATATTCGATTAGTGCGGCTCTTTTAAAGAACACATTAACCGCACTAATCGAGGGATTCCTGTATTTAGTGAGTCAAGAATAGTGTAGAATGATTCGCGTGGAAAACAGCCACTTCATACATCCCAAAGACAAATATGTAGTGAGAAAGTAAGATTCATTATGCTGATGAGAAGGTTAATGTTGGGAATGGGAAGATGCCAGTATTCCACCATAATCGTTTTTGGACGTACATCAGAGAGAAAATGGCCAACTGGCTAGCTTCAGAAAAGACTTTGCCAGGAGTAAGTCATCCTGTTGAAGCACCCAAGGCTTTCATTGAGACAGTTTCAGAGAAGAATTTGCCAGTGGAAAGTCAAACTGCTATCTTGAGACAAATTTTCAGTTTCACCAATGGGAGAGGACTCCCCCAGTGATAAAGCGACAAATGAGGATAAAGGAGAAGAGGTCATCATGGCAACAGAAAAGAAAACCAACAAAATATTTGCAAGGACAGTTTAATGATTGTAACTAAGATAAGAAAAAAATATTGTTGATCAGAATTGTGATTACACTTTGTCTAACATGATTGATTAACGCAAGGTTTCCTTTTTTCTCCTTACTCTGCTCCTTAACTTTGGCCTGGAAACGTCCTTCTGTTGTGGCACTCCAAATTTATTTGGCAAGGTAACCACAAATGTCCGATAGTTATGGCTTTCAACTGGAAGATTACTTAATGTTTAAGTTAGTCATTTTCAATGGACAAACAAGGTGAAAGGCTTGTTGTTCACTTCTCCATCCACTTACTTTATAATTTATTTTAAACTGGACCTAATATGCTTCCAATGATATTTTTTGTCACAATCTGTTGAACTGGCCAGAAAGGTACTGGAACTATATTGGATAGAGATATATCAGGTGTAGTTCAAGAAAGTTCTACAGCCATAGGTGGTACAGAAGTAGTAGTGACAAGAGTAGACTAGATGAGTTCTCCTATTCCAAATTTCAAAGTTGATTGTGTTTTAGGTTTGAATTTTCAGAGAGATGCGGAGAGGTGTGGCTGTTTTGGTCCTTGTATTTACAAATTCATTTTCCGAATGTTTAATTTCATCATTGATACTCTTTTCTCCATCGTTGATTTTGCTGCTTGTAAACATTCTGTAATTTACAAATATTTTGTGTACTTCGAATTTTGACTTTCTTGGCCTTTTTTGTACATTATTTTGTTATAATCTCTCTGTAATTCTATAATCTTGTGATAATCGCTTTGTAGACCTAACATTTTCTTCAGTCATCTTTATTTTAAACCCTTAAAATCTTATGCCTTTTTTAAATTCGTCTCTTACCTGTTGATCTTTTAACTTTGTATAATTTTCTTCTTGGTCTTTATTTAAATCAGTGAGTCTGAAGTCTTATAGGGCTAAAAATCGAGGTTAAGCACAAATAATCCATTTGGTTTAGCAAACTTACATGTCGGTCTCCTTCTACTTGTTCTTCCACTGTTTCATTAACAATAAATTTTCGATCTCACTTCGAGCATGTGTCAAAATCTTGTTGTAGTTTAGTCTAGATTCTATTTTATATTTACCAAAATAATTGCACTCATAACACAAGTATTGTAATGTTTTCTGTCGTTAGGTTGGTTTTATTATTATAAAATAACCGCAAGGTTCAGTCCACTTGATAAAAAGTAAGGCATTATATTTCTTCAACTGAAAGTTTCACATCTTACACGGTTTCACGAATTAGAGATAGCCTAACTCGCAAACAAAACTAACTGAAATTCCCTCTAGCAAACAATATTTTTTACCCTCTGTCCTCTCTTTGGCCATGAGGTAAAACTTCAGAGCGTATTAACAGCTGTATATTCTAGAGCATTAAGGATTCCGAAACTGATGCTCGTAAAGTTCTTTTTTTTTTTTTCAGTGATGAAGACAAGCGAAATCCGAGAAGAGAAATAGATCTTCAAGTAGGATAGAAATACAGAGGGAGGTTTTTCATAAGAGAAGTAACATTTAGGATCATCCTCCAGAAGAGACATCTCATACATGTTGAAAAAATGTTCAGCTGAAGCAAGCAGTTTTCGTAAAGATGAGCTTAGCAACTAGGCAAGGATGTCTTCGAGTTTGGAAGCTGTGTGTGTTTTATTTGCTACGAATATTCTGAAGACGAACATTTGTAAATGTGAAACGAACATACAACTCCTGGGTTGTTGTACTGTGTAGTTTAGTTTTGAAGGCCAGACAGAGGACATGTCGTTCTAGGACTGTAAGTCTTTTGCAAACAATGCAAAAAAAAATCTATATAAAATTATTGAAAACAATAGTAGGGCATTTTTAGTTGCCATACTTACCACATGCAGTAAATCTATATTTATATAAGATTGAAGAATATGTGGCGCTAATGCTAATTAATCTGTTCTTTCAAGTTACTCCGTAAATCAAGAAGATAAAAATAAATACGAAGTTAAATCTATCAATCGACTCATCATTTGTCGCCGAGCTGTTACGGTGTAAAGGAATTCTACCCCCTACCAGTACCCTAGATAATGCTCTTGAGCATTATTCCTTAAGCTTTGGAGATCTGCAACTTTGTTTTAATTAGTTCCGTTCAAAATTTCAGACAGAAAGGTCGTCTCGTGTTCAGTCTATTGTTTTATTTAGCCAACAAACCAATCAACGTATCGTAGTTTAAGTTCTCCCCATCTTCAATTTTATGTAGTTTCCAATTTATTTTTCACTTTAGTTTTCTATTGCGTTAGAACATATTACGAATAAAGATTGATTTTCTTTTATTGTACAATGTTGTCTCTTTTCTCACTAACTATTTTTATTTGGAATCAAACCACCTTTACGCCTATTATTCTCTAATCAGAATCACCTCCAAACTCAAATCTTTAGTATTTGATTGCATCTTATGTATCAATTTTTAATTCTGAAGTATAGAAAATAAATTGTAAAGATAGGTTGACGTCCTAATAAAAATCATTCGCCATTTCTTTATTTATGAGATACTACTTTTGTGAACAGTAGCTATAATTTTTAAAACGCCAATGAATATCCTGAAAATGTTTGTAATATTTCTAATGCCAAATAGGCTTAATAACGATTACTTTAATTAATGTGTTAATTAGCGAGTTACTACGTTCTGACTGACTGCAATCCTCCGAATTACTGCACAGTGATTATCGCGGTGATCCTTTACACCTGTTTACGTCTGTTGTGGTATTAATATTTCAGTTAATAAAATTGATACTGCATCACACTCGACCTTTCAACTTCATTTGTTTTAATTCTATTCATATGGTTGTGACAAACCTTGCACGACAGGCAACAGCAACAACTTTTCGCAACTCCAACTGTACAAGGAAATGAAAAGTTCGACCACGTGTTTATAAATTAGGATATGGTTAAAATTACTCCAGAGTTAGAATCTCGTAGAAGTAAGTTATTTATATATTTTTATAACAATGTTTGTTTTAAATAATTATAAGTACAGTTTAGATCACCATCTTTATTCCAATTTTAAATGAAAAAAATTGTTGGATAAATTGTGACATTTTTGAAGCTTTTTTTGGTACTAATATTCAGCATTTTAAAGTCCGTGATAATACATAATGAAAATGTGGATACTTCAAGTAGACATTGGTTATGAAGATTTTAGTTTGTTTGTTTGTAATTAAGCACAAAACTACACAATGGGCTATCTGTG
>NW_013666321.1:93872-100193 GCF_000517525.1 Limulus polyphemus | reverse complement strand
GGTATCAAAACCCGGATTCTAGCGTTGTAAGTCCGCAGACATACCGCTGTGCCACCGGGGTCGAAGATTTTAGTAACCTAAATCATATGCTCTATTAATCTTGGCCATTGAATAATTTAAAAAATCAGAGACAAATAAACAAAAGAAACTTACCAATAAGTTAAAATATATAGAAACTGTCAAAGTCGCTGAAAAACAGTTCTCTTAAAGCTAAATGAAACGAGAAAAGTTAATTGACTAAACCTTCGCCAGGCCCAAATAATTCGCCAGAAATATTTGTTATTAAGCACAAAGGTCACCAGCGAATTTGTGTACGCTTGTTGGGGTGATTATGTTACATTTTGCAAGTTTTATATTCAATTGTTTTTTTTTTGGGGGGGGGGAGGATTTACAGAGCTTTCTAACTCGTTTTCAAACACTATTAATACAACCACAATTATAAGCTTGGAAATTCATGAATTTTATACTTAGACCAGCCTTCACCAAATCTTCTAGGATGTTATATCGTTCACGTCATCAGGCAAGTCTCATTTTAACAAAAAGGGAAAGCAGAGTTCCAACTTTTCTAGCTTCATATATGATTAAAATTTTAGAATCTTGTTGAGTGCTGCTAAAATATTTTCCTGCAGGCAGACCAGTCGTTAAGAGTAGATAGTATCTGAGCTTAAGCCTACAAACGAGAGAGACAGGTCTAAGGACATGATTTAACGAGTTCGAGGTTAGTTACAAGCTCAAGGCTAACAGATTGAACTTAAATGCAAAAGCTATGTTAAAATAAACGAGATAATGTATGAATAAAAATATTTTCATATAATATAATCTATCTGTATAATATGGTCATTGCTATAACTTGGCCGAACGAGCGTGAAGCTGCCCAGGGAACAAAGTGGTGAGGGGCAGAAAAAAATTGCCCGAAATAGTTTACTATGCCACTCGCAAAGGGGAAGAGGGGGCGCAAATGTGATGGCCTGTAAACTGCCTATTTACGGTTCTGGGTTTAGTTTAGTAAATCTACATATCACAGTTTTAAAACCAGCAAGACTAAACCAGCCGATTTTCATAATCGATTAGTAAAATCAAAACTGATTTTAAAAACTTCTGAAAACAGATTCATTTTTTTCACACTTCTTGGACAGAAGCTTACCTTTGCTTAGATACTCTAGTCTTAATCTTGCTTCGTGTATCAGCGTTTCGTATAATGAATATTTGGTATGCACTTGTATCGTAACGCAATTACATGAGGGACATGTTTCTTTTATTCAGAAAAAGTAATATCCCTTATGACCGCATATCGATGTGGTGCACGTGAGTGTGTGTGTCGGCAGTGATTAAATTGGGATTTTGAAAAAGGTGGAACTCCCTTTTGTGATACACTTTGACATTCCAATCAGAAGACCAGGAGCGCTAATGACTTGAATCCTCAAGAGGCGGAACACTGTTCCTGACCGTTCCACCCCAATTTAACCCCTGTATGTTGGCAATCATAGTAGGCTACTGAATGATTTACTTTAAATACATAATAGCAGCTTGTTTGCATAACATCGTTAACTTGCAATCTGGTCAAAGTATACGATTGTCATAATTTTCCTGAATGCAAATTTATGTTATATATCAGTGCTGATTTTTATATTGCTGCCTTAAGTGGTGCAAGAAAAATACATGATACTATAACGTATGCATAATTCGTACTGGTATTTAGGTAAAAATTCCACAAAGATTATAAACGAAAGTAGAATCTCTTTGGTGCGGGTTAGAGGACTGTGGCTTGACTCATAACCATGAAAGAAGTTATAAATGGAACATTATTTAAACGTGCGGTTACAAACACGTCGGAAAGTTTTAATTCTCGGAAGGAAAGCTATGAAACAGCCCATTTCGGTTCCACACACACTCTTGCTTTGTAACCCTAACGACAATAGACGACATGAAGTATAGGTATACGCACCCCGTAAAGTTTCCACGATACTAAAACTTCATTAGTTGGGTGATGACAGATTGCGTCAGTCGTAAAGTGGTAAAACAATTAGTCATGTCCTCGAACATATCCAAACATAATAAACATTAAACCGCCTGATTGTTGAAGTAAGGATTTAGTCGCCATAAAAATACGTAGCGGAAATATTTTAGAAACCGCTGCAAGTTAATTGAGGTAGATTACGATGTAGCTTTTTAAAATATTTTCACAAATATGTTTATTTCTGGTATACGTGTACGATATACTATATTTTACCTATTTTTCACGAAAAACAAAATTAATAAAATATATCTTGCAACAAAATGTATCTTTTCTATATGAACATTTAGTTTTAGAGATTAAACCACACATGCCGCCTAAAGCAAACTTTTTGTTTCGATAATAAACAATCAAACATAGAACTAGTTAGATCCATAAATTGCATCTTGTTTGTCACGCAGGATCTCGTGTTTTGTATTAAGCTGGATATATAACAAGTCTAATATTATAAATTACATCAAGAGTTTACAGGTGATAAATTCAGCAATTTTTTATAATAAGGAAAAATAAACAACACAAAAACAAAATATTAAAAGTTATACTCAAAATTAGAACTTTCACTCGCAACAAAATAAAGAACTGTACAATTTGTCAAGAAAATACAAAAGGCATACATCTTAAATTAAAACATCTGCGGTAATATCGTTGGGGATATCCTATCAGATATACCAGTCATAATACAAAAATTGCAGATGTGTAACGAGGTAGATAACAAGGAAAATCAAGTATTAGTTAGGTATTGACTCCCCAAACCTACTACCATTCCCCGTCCACAGCGGTTATACTATGGTATTCACCTCTAAAAAAACATTAAAAATGTTAAAATTAATACCTGCCCCCAGTGGCACAGCGGTATGTCTGTAAACTTACAACCCTAAAATCCGGGTTTCGATACCCGTGGTGGGCAGAGCACGGATAGCCTATTGTGTAGCTTTGTGCTTAATTACAAATTAACAATAAAATTAATACCATAGCAGAGATTATTTTGTTCTTAAAACAACCCGTGATTTTTACATTTATCTATCACACAACCTTCATCCTTTAAACTGAACTATTTGAAGAAATTTGTTATTAAAATTGCCCTTAATCTATACATTTGTAAAACTCCCAACAATCAACCACAGACACTTATAACAAAACTAGTAGAGACCCCCAAAATATTTGCGTTCAAATTAGTATAATTTTTGCAATAGTATTTCTTTAAATACAGGATTTCTAGAATAATACAAAATAATTCTCATCGCAGACACCGAAATCTATAAGTCCCCTGATAATTAAGTAAAAATTACACAAATATTATAAACGACGGTAGAACTTTTTTGGCGTGGGTTGTAGCTTGACTCATAACCACGAGAGAAGTTATAAATGGATCAAAAACTTGTTTGTCTGTTGCTTTGTATTAAGCTGCATATATAACAAGTATAATATTACAAATTACAACAAGAGTATACAAGTGATAAATCTCCCTGGAATTACATACAATACGTCATTGCTTGTAAGATTTCTTAAAATATATTCCATTAAAATATGGAACTTTCTAAAAAAAAAAGTTCCTGAAAATGCGCTATCAGTACTTTTTTCTGTTGTTGTAGTTTGTTTAGTTAAGCTTTTATCATGTGTGGCCTATATTCGATAAAGAGATAAATTAACACTGTTGCTTTAGTTTAGTTAGGACTAAACTTTACCGTACTTAATACTATCATTATCAATAAATAAACTTATAATGTTATTCTACGACTTAATGTTAGACCTTTATAAATATTTTGATAAGCTTTCAATATAGAATTTTAGAGGTACAGCTTTTGAGTGGATTGTTTATTTTTAATTTTGTTTGACTCCATTACAATGTTTCGAGCACTCGTTTAGCCATCATCAGGTAACTGTCATTTATTGTGTGAAATATTACGCGAGCATTTTGTTTCAGTTTAGAAGACATATAGGGTAACACCCGTGTTTTGATTTAAATCAGGTTTTAGTTCAAGAATAATGAATGCTTCTTTAATTTTCTTCTCTTATTGTTATTCTCTTTCAATAATATTTTAAGCTGCTAATGTTAACTGGATGTTAATTCTTTGTGCTATGGGAGATTAAGTTCTTTGATCTTAATGTTTACGTTGCATCTCGTTTCACCTATATAAGTACTGTCGCATCGATACTTGTAGGTGTTTCCGTCGTCAGAATAAACCTTCCTTGATGACCTTTGATTTTTATTTAAAGTGCAGAGTTGATTTCCTCTCTTCACAACAAGCTTTAAATATGTTGTACAAAGTGTCCTTCAAATGCTAAAAAAACAAAGACAACTGCACATTTCACAAAAACGTCACTTATTCACGACCATGGTTTCGCCAGTAAAAGCATTATCAAGTACAGACTGAGATGGTTTGTAAACAGATTTATATGTAGGTTCTTTGTTTACCGTTGAGCCACTGGGGGATTACATTTTTCGTAGGCACATAATTTTTTATATTTTTCTTATTTAAAGCTGGCTTTTTGTATTTATTTTACCCGACACATCCATTGTGTTCTTTGGTTGATTATATTTATTTCTTGACATTTCTCTTATTTAGGTCTACACATTTTTATGAATATAAATATATATATATATATATAAGCATACACGGTCTTACATTATCTACTTTTTCATTTCAGTTACATTATTTTGAATATTTAAATTATTTAAAGTCTACTCATTTTTCCTGGTTACAAAAATTCACATAAAACTTACTTAACTACAGTGATTTATTACGGAGTACAACAATTTGAAACGTACTCTATTATTTGAGTTCGTTTTCGTTTGTTGTTTGCCTGCACGATATCTCATTTCTTTCATTTAGGCTCTGTTTTCGTCTTCTAGTCACGGTAGTCTCCCATGATTACTTCATTTATATCTACTTTCCCCCTCTTACAGCAATCTCCATAGTTTTCTTATTTGTACCCACTTGCATTTGTACCAATATACTAGACCCAAACAGTTATCTTCCTTATACTTGTCTTCTTTGTTGCATAAATTCCCATAACTTGGTTTTCTTGCTCACGTCTATTTACTTCATCCTCGTATACAAATGTGGAAGGTGTTAAAGAGGACATCGACATGTTTTTTGCTTCAAAGCCAAGTGATTTCTTTAATCAGGGCATTAACAACCTGATTGTAAGATGGAAAAGCATCATCGATAAGAATGGAGACTATTTCATTTAATAAATGTTTTGTTTTGATATATAAGTTGTTCGGGTTTTTCATCTAAAAAAAGCGACATTAATTTCTTGACTACCTAATAGATAAGCTTGTCTGTGTTTAAACGCAAAGCTACAAAATGGGCTATCTGCAGTTTGTCCACCACAGGTATCAAAATCCAGTTTTTAGTGTATAAACCCTCAAACTTACCACTTAACTACTGAGGGCTCTAATTCAATAGAAAAGCGTTTTAGTATTTTTGAAAACTGAAGAACTTTTTCTTATAGAGAAGCGGCTTAAAGCTGAATAAAGTGTTTTAATGGAGAAATGATTTAACGTTCTTCGAAATACAGAAGACGTTTAAATCTTTTTAGTACCTTGAGAAAAAGTATTTTTTTATGAAGAAGCTATTTTAGTCTTTTTAAAAGATGAAGAAAACGCTGGAATGAAATCATTGTAATGGAGAAGCGTGCAGCTAAAATAGACGAACAGAAACGATCCCAAATAAACAAACATGAAAACTGGGTAAGTTGTAAACATCATCTAAAATAAAGAAAACGTGTTGATTTGTATAGGTAAAAAAGAAAGAAAAGCAAACTTAAACAGAGGAAATATGAATAGTAATGTAACCTTTTCCCATTAAGATGGTGTTGCAGAGAACGAAAAAGATGGTAATCTGATGGTGCCATATCTGGAGAATATGGTGGGTGGGGGAGAACTTCCCAAACCCAACTCCATAATCTTGTACTGCGTCACACGTGTCACATGTGGACGTGCATTGTCGTGAAGAAGAAGAACACCTTTCAGATTGACGAGTGAAGGGCGTTTCTGATGAACGGCTTGATTTAAACGTTCCAGTTGCTGACTATAGATCTCTGCATTGACAGTTCGCTGTGGATTGAGGAGTTCGAAATGAATTACTCCCACCAAATGCAAAGCATCACTTTCTGCGAATGGAGTCCAGGTTTTGGGGTCGGAAGTGGTTTTTGTCTAGGACTGAGCCATTGTTTTTGGCGTTTAATATTCGCATAGAGAATCAATTTTCATCACTGGTGACAATTCTGTCCAAAAATGGTTCACGTGCATTACGCGCCAGAAGAGACGAAACCATGATAATCAGAGGGTTCATGAGGCA